>NW_027076138.1:300000-456000 GCF_963932015.1 Anas acuta
TCCCCTGGGGAGTTCTCTTGTACCCAAAGCCTTCCTTTGGGGGCACTTTTGGATGGTCCAAAGGGGCTCGCAACGCGTTTTCTGGGGCCCGGGTTTTCAGTCTTCTCCCATACCGGCTAGGGATATATTTAGGGTTGCTCGGAAAAATCGAACCCGGAGGGTCCAGTTGCATGTGGGGCTGCATAAAGGCTCCCCTGGGGAGTTCTCTTGTACCCAAAGCCTTCCTTTGGTGACACTTTTGGATGGGAGAAAAGGGCTCGCAACGCATTTCCTGGGGCCTGATTTTTCAGTCGTCTCCTATGACGGCCAGGGCTACGTTCAGGTTTGCTCACGAACAGCGAACCCGGAGGGTCCAGTTGCATGTGGGGCTGCGTAAAGGCTCCCCTGGGGAGTTCACTTGTACCCAAAGCCTTCCTTTGGGGGCACTTTTGGATGGTCCAAAGGGGCTCGCAACGCATTTCCTGGGGCCTGATTTTTCAGTCGTCTTCGATGCCGGCTTGGGCTATGTTTAGGGATGCTCGGAAACAGCGAACCCGGAGGGTCCAGTTGCATGTGGGGCTGCGTAAAGGCTCCCCTGGGGAGTTCACTTGTACCCAAAGCCTTCCTTTGGT
Organism: Anas acuta; assembly: GCF_963932015.1. Taxonomy (NCBI): domain Eukaryota; kingdom Metazoa; phylum Chordata; class Aves; order Anseriformes; family Anatidae; genus Anas; species Anas acuta. Next base: position 300,612 of record NW_027076138.1, read on the forward strand.
GACACTTTTGGATGATCCAAAGGGGCTTGCAACGCATTTTCTGGGGCCCGGGTTTTCAGTCTTCTCCCATGCCGGCTAGGGATATATTAAGGGTTGCTCGGAAAAATCGAACCCGAAGGGTCCAGTTGCATGTGGGGCTGCGTAAAGGCTCCCCAGGGGAGTTCTCTTGTACCCAAAGCCTTCCTTTGCGGGCACTTTTGAATGGGCGAAAAGGGCTCGGAACGCATTTCCTGGGGCCTGATTTTTCAGTCGTCTCCTATGACTGCTAGGGCTATGTTTAGGGATGCTCGGAAACAGCGAACTCGGAGGGTCCAGTTGCATGTGGGGCTGCGTAAAGGCTCCCCTGGGGAGTTCTCTTGTACCCAAAGCCTTCCTTTGGTGACACTTTTGGATGGGCGAAAAGTGCCCGCAACACATTTCCTGGGGCCTGATTTTTCAGTCGTCTCCTATGACGGCCAGGGCTACGTTTAGGTTTGCTCAGGAACAGCGAACCCGGAGGGTCCAGTTGCATGTGGGGCTGCGTAAAGGCTCCCCTGGGGAGTTCTCTTGTACCCAAAGCCTTCCTTTGGTGACACTTTTGGATGGGAGAAAAGGGCTCGCAACGCATTTCCTTGGGCCTGATTTTTCAGTCGTCTCCTATGACGGCCAGGGCTACGTTTAGGTTTGCTCAGGAACAGCGAACCCGGAGGGTCCAGTTGCATGTGGGGCTGCATAAAGGCTCCCCTGGGGAGTTCTCTTGTACCCAAAGCCTTCCTTTGCGGGCACTTTTGAATGGGCGAAAAGGGCTCGTAACGCATTTCCTGGGGCCTGATTTTTCAGTCATCTCCTATGACTGCTAGGGCTATGTTTAGGGATGCTCGGAAACAGCGAACTCGGAGGGTCCAGTTGCATATGGGGCTGTGTAAAGGCTCCCCTGGGAACTTCAGATGTACCCAAAGCCTTCCTTTGTGGGCACTTTTGGATGGTCCAAAGCGGCTCGCAACGCATTTCCTGGGGCCTGATTTTTCAGTCATCTCCGATGACGGCCAGGGCTACGTTTAGGTTTGCTCAGGAACAGCGAACCCGGAGGGTCCAGTTGCATGTGGGGCTGCATAAAGGCTCCCCTGGGGAGTTCTCTTGTAACCAAAGCCTTCCTTTGGGGGCACATTTGGATGGGCGAAAAGGCCTCGGAACGCATTTCCTGGGGCCTGATTTTTCATTCGTCTGCGATGACGGCTAGGGCTACGTTTAGATTTGCTCAGGAACAGCGAACCCGGAGGGTCCAGTTGCATGTGGGGCTGCGTAAAGGCTCCCCTGGGGAGTTCACTTGTACCCAAAGCCTTCATTTGGGGGCACTTTTGGATGGGCGAAAAGGGCTCGTAACACATTTCCTGGGGCCTGATTTTTCAGTCGTCTTTGATGCCGTCTACGGCTATGTTTCGGGATGCTCGGAAACAGCGAACCCGGAGGGTCCAGTTGCATGTGGGGCTGCGTAAAGGCTCCCCTGGGGAGTTCACTTGTACCCAAAGCCTTCCTTTGGTGACACTTTTGGATGGTCCAAAGGGGCTTGCAACGCGTTTTCTGGGGCCCGGGTTTTCAGTCTTCTCCCATACCGGCTAGGGTTATGTTTAGGGTTGCTCGGAAAAATCGAACCCGGAGGGTCAAGTTGCATGTGGGGCTGCATAAAGGCTCCCCTGGGGAGTTCTCTTGTACCCAAAGCCTTCCTTTGGTGACACTTTTGGATGGGAGAAAAGGGCTCGCAACGCATTTCCTGGGGCCTGATTTTTCAGTCGTCTCCTATGACGGCCAGGGCTACGTTTAGGTTTGCTCAGGAACAGCGAACCCGGAGGGTCCAGTTGCATGTGGGGCTGCGTAAAGGCTCCCCTGGGGAGTTCTCTTGTACCCAAAGCCTTCCTTTGGTGACACGTTTGGATGGTCCAAAGGGGCTTGCAACGCGTTTTCTGGGGCCCGGGTTTTCAGTCTTTTCCCATGCCGGCTAGGGATATATTTAGGGTTGCTCGGAAAAATCGAACCCGAAGGGTCCAGTTGCATGTGGGGCTGCGTAAAGGCTCCCCTGGGGAGTTCTCTTGTACCCAAAGCCTTCCTTTGGGGGCACTTTTGGATGGTCCAAAGGGGCTCGCAACGCGTTTTCTGGGGCCCGGGTTTTCAGTCTTCTCCCATACCGGCTAGGGTTATGTTTAGGGTTGCTCGGAAAAATCGAACCCGGAGGGTCCAGTTGCATGTGGGGCTGCGTAAAGGCTCCCCTGGGGAGTTCACTTCTACCCAAAGCCTTCCTTTGGGGGCACTTTTGGATGGGCGAAAAGGGCTCGCAACATATTTCCTGGGGCCTGATTTTTCAGTCGTCTTCGATGACGGCCAGGGCTACGTTTAGGTTTGCTCAGGAACAGCGAACCCGGAGGGTCCAGTTGCATGTGGGGCTCCATAAAGGCTCCCCTGGGGAGTTCACTTGTACCCAAAGCCTTCCTTTGCGGGCACTTTTGGATGGGCGAAAAGGGCTCGCAACGCATTTCCTGGGGCCTGATTTTTCAGTCGTCTCCTATGACGGCCAGGGCTACGTTTAGGTTTGCTCAGGAACAGCGAACCCGGAGGGTCCAGTTGCATGTGGGGCTGCATAAAGGCTCCCCTGGGGAGTTCTCTTGTACCCAAAGCCTTCCTTTGCGGGCACTTTTGAATGGGCGAAAAGGGCTCGGAACGCATTTCCTGGGGCCTGATTTTTCAGTTGTCTCCTATGACTGCTAGGGCTATGTTTAGGGATGCTCGGAAACAGCGAACTCGGAGGGTCCAGTTGCATGTGGGGCTGCGTAAAGGCTCCCCTGGGGAGTTCTCTTGTACCCAAAGCCTTCCTTTGGTGACACTTTTGGATGGGCGAAAAGGGCCCGCAACAAATTTCCTGGGGCCTGATTTTTCAGTCGTCTCCTATGACGGCCAGGGCTACGTTTAGGTTTGCTCAGGAACAGCGAACCCGGAGGGTCCAGTTGCATGTGGGGCTGCGTAAAGACTCCCCTGGGGAGTTCTCTTGTACCCAAAGCCTTCCTTTGGTGACACTTTTGGATTGTCCAAAGGGGCTTGCAACACGTTTTCTGGGGCCCGGGTTTTCAGTCTTCTCCCATGCTGGCTAGTGATATATTTAGGGTTGCTCGGAAAAATCAAACCCGGAGGGTCCAGTTGCATGTGGGGCTGCGTAAAGGCTCCCCTGGGGAGTTCACTTGTACCCAAAGCCTTCCTTTGGGGGCACTTTTGGATGGGTGAAAAGGGCTCGCAACATATTTCCTGGGGCCTGATTTTTCAGTCGACTCCTATGACGGCCAGGGATACGTTTAGGTTTGCTCAGGAACAGCGAACCCGGAGGGTCCAGTTGCATGTGGGGCTGCATAAAGGCTCCCCTGGGGAGTTCACTTGTACCCAAAGCCTTCATTTGGTGACACGTTTGGATTGTCCAAAGGGGCTTGCAACGCGTTTTCTGGGGCCCGGGTTTTCAGTCTTCTCCCATGCTGGCTAGTGATACATTTAGGGTTGCTCGGAAAAATCAAACCCGAAGGGTCCAGTTGCATATGGGGCTGCGTAAAGGCTCCCCTGGGGAGTTCTCTTGTACCCAAAGCCTTCCTTTGGGGGCACTTTTGGATGGTCCAAAGGGGCTCGCAACGCATTTCCTGGGGCCTGATTTTTCATTCGTCTGCGATGACGGCTAGGGCTACGTTTAGATTTGCTCAAGAACAGCGAACACGGAGGGTCCAGTTGCATGTGGGGCTGCGTAAAGGCTCCCCTGGGGAGTTCACTTGTACCCAAAGCCTTCATTTTGGGGCACTTTTGGATGGGCGAAAAGGGCTCGTAACACATTTCCTGGGGCCTGATTTTTCAGTCGTCTTCGATGCCGTCTAGGGCTATGTTTCGGGATGCTCGGAAACAGCGAACCCGGAGGGTCCAGTTGCATGTGGGGCTGCATAAAGGCTCCCCTGGGGAGTTCTCTTGTACCCAAAGCCTTCCTTTGGTGACACTTTTGGATGGTCCAAAGGGGCTTGCAACGCATTTCTTGGGGCCTGATTTTTCAGTCGTCTTCGATGCCGTCTAGGGCTATTTTTAGGGATGCTCAGGAACAGCGAACCCGGACGGTCCAGTTGCATGTGGGGCTGCATAAAGGCTCCCCTGGGGAGTTCTCTTGTACCCAAAGCCTTCCTTTGGTGACACTTTTGGATGGGAGAAAAGGGCTCGCAACGCATTTCCTGGGGCCTGATTTTTCAGTCGTCTCCAATGACGGCCAGGGCTACGTTAAGTTTGCTCAGGAACAGCGAACCCGGAGGGTCCAGTTGCATGTGGGGCTGCGTAAAGGCTCCCCTGGGGAGTTCTCTTGTACCCAAAGCCTTCCTTTGGTGACACTTTTGGATGATCCAAAGGGGCTTGCAACGCGTTTTCTGGGCCCGGGTTTTCAGTCTTCTCCCATGCCGGCTAGGGATATATTTAGGGTTGCTAGGAAAAATCGAACCCGAAGGGTCCAGTTGCAAGTGGGGCTGCGTAAAGGCTCCCCTGGGGAGTTCTCTTGTACCCAAAGCCTTCCTTTGGTGACACTTTTGGATGGTCCAAAGGGGCTTGCAACGCATTTCTTGGGGCCTGATTTTCAGTCGTCTTCGATGCCGTCTAGGGCTATTTTTAGGGATGCTCAGGAACAGCGAACCCGGACGGTCCAGTTGCATGTGGGGCTGCATAAAGGCTCCCCTGGGGAGTTCTCTTGTACCCAAAGCCTTCCTTTGGTGACACTTTTGGATGGGAGAAAAGGGCTCGCAACGTATTTCCTGGGGCCTGTTTTTTCAGTCGTCTCCAATGACGGCCAGAGCTACGTTTAGGTTTGCTCAGGAACAGCGAACCCGGAGGGTCCAGTTGCATGTGGGGCTGCATAAAGGCTCCCCTGGGGAGTTCTCTTGTACCCAAAGCCTTCCTTTGCGGGCACTTTTGAATGGGCGAAAAGGGCTCGGAACGCATTTCCTGGGGCCTGATTTTTCAGTTGTCTCCTATGACTGCTAGGGCTATGTTTAGGGATGCTCGGAAACAGCGAACTCGGAGGGTCCAGTTGCATGTGGGGCTGCGTAAAGGCTCCCCTGGGGAGTTCTCTTGTACCCAAAGCCTTCCTTTGGTGACACTTTTGGATGGGCGAAAAGGGCCCGCAACAAATTTCCTGGGGCCTGATTTTTCAGTCGTCTCCTATGACGGCCAGGGCTAACGTTTAGTTTTGCTCAGGAACAGCGAACCCGGAGGGTCCAGTTGCATGTGGGGCTGCGTAAAGACTCCCCTGGGGAGTTCTCTTGTACCCAAAGCCTTCCTTTGGGGGCACTTTTGGATGGTCCAAAGGGGCTCGCAACGCATTTCCTGGGGCCTGATTTTTCATTCGTCTGCGATGACGGCTAGGGCTACGTTTAGATTTGCTCAGGAACAGCGAACACGGAGGGTCCAGTTGCATGTGGGGCTGCGTAAAGGCTCCCCTGGGGAGTTCACTTGTACCCAAAGCCTTCATTTGGGGGCACTTTTGGATGGGCAAAAATGCCTCGGAACGCATTTCCTGGGGCCTGATTTTTCAGTCGTCTTCGATGCCGTCTAGGGCTATGTTTAGGGATGCTCGGAAACAGCGAACCCGGAGGGTCCAGTTGCATGTGGGGCTGCGTAAAGGCTCCCCTGGGGAGTTCTCTTGTACCCAAAGCCTTCCTTTGGTGACACTTTTGGATGATCCAAAGGGGCTTGCAACGCGTTTTCTGGGGCCCGGGTTTTCAGTCTTCTCCCATGCCTGCTAGGGATATATTTAGGGTTGCTCGGAAAAATCGAACCCGGAGGGTCCAGTTGCATGTGGGGCTGCGTAAAGGCTCCCCTGGGGAGTTCACTTGTACCCAAAGCCTTCCTTTGGGGGCACTTTTGGATGGGTGAAAAGGGCTCGCAACATATTTCCTGGGGCCTGATTTTTCAGTCGACTCTTATGACGGCCAGGGATACGTTTAGGTTTGCTCAGGAACAGCGAACCCGGAGGGTCCAGTTGCATGTGGGGCTGCATAAAGGCTCCCCTGGGGAGTTCACTTGTAATCAAAGCCTTCCTTTGGTGACACGTTTGGATTGTCCAAAGGGGCTTGCAACGCGTTTTCTGGGGCCCGGGTTTTCAGTCTTCTCCCATGCTGGCTAGTGATATATTTATGGTTGTTCGGAAAAATCAAACCCGAAGGGTCCAGTTGCATATGGGGCTGCGTAAAGGCTCCCCTGGGGAGTTCTCTTGTACCCAAAGCCTTCCTTTGGTGACACTTTTGGATGGGAGAAAAGGGCTCGCAACGCATTTCCTGGGGCCTGATTTTTCATTCGTCTGCGATGACGGCTAGGGCTACGTTTAGATTTGCTCAGGAACAGCGAACACGGAGGGTCCAGTTGCATGTGGGGCTGCGTAAAGGCTCCCCTGGGGAGTTCACTTGTACCCAAAGCCTTCATTTGGGGGCACTTTTGGATGGGCGAAAAGGGCTCGTAACACATTTCCTGGGGCCTGATTTTTCAGTCGTCTTCGATGCCGTCTAGGGCTATGTTTCGGGATGCTCGGAAACAGCGAACCCGGAGGGTCCAGTTGCATGTGGGGCTGCATAAAGGCTCCCCTGGGGAGTTCTCTTGTACCCAAAGCCTTCCTTTGGTGACACTTTTGGATGGTCCAAAGGGGCTTGCAACGCATTTCTTGGGGCCTGATTTTTCAGTCGTCTTCGATGCCGTCTAGGGCTATTTTTAGGGATGCTCAGGAACAGCGAACCCGGACGGTCCAGTTGCATGTGGGGCTGCATAAAGGCTCCCCTGGGGAGTTCTCTTGTACCCAAAGCCTTCCTTTGGTGACACTTTTGGATGGGAGAAAAGGGCTCGCAACGCATTTCCTGGGGCCTGATTTTTCAGTCGTCTCCAATGACGGCCAGGGCTACGTTAAGTTTGCTCAGGAACAGCGAACCCGGAGGGTCCAGTTGCATGTGGGGCTGCGTAAAGGCTCCCCTGGGGAGTTCTCTTGTACCCAAAGCCTTCCTTTGGTGACACTTTTGGATGATCCAAAGGGGCTTGCAACGCATTTTCTGGGCCCGGGTTTTCAGTCTTCTCCCATGCCGGCTAGGGATATATTTAGGGTTGCTAGGAAAAATCGAACCCGAAGGGTCCAGTTGCATGTGGGGCTGCGTAAAGGCTCCCCTGGGGAGTTCTCTTGTACCCAAAGCCTTCCTTTGGTGACACTTTTGGATGGTCCAAAGGGGCTTGCAACGCATTTCTTGGGGCCTGATTTTCAGTCGTCTTCGATGCCGTCTAGGGCTATTTTTAGGGATGCTCAGGAACAGCGAACCCGGACGGTCCAGTTGCATATGGGGCTGCATAAAGGCTCCCCTGGGGAGTTCTCTTGTACCCAAAGCCTTCCTTTGGTGACACTTTTGGATGGGAGAAAAGGGCTCGCAACGCATTTCCTGGGGCCTGATTTTTCAGTCGTCTCCAATGACGGCCAGAGCTACGTTTAGGTTTGCTCAGGAACAGCGAACCCGGAGGGTCCAGTTGCATGTGGGGCTGCGTAAAGGCTCCCCTGGGGAGTTCTCTTGTACCCAAAGCCTTCCTTTGGTGACACTTTTGGATGATCCAAAGGGGCTTGCAACGCATTTTCTGGGCCCGGGTTTTCAGTCTTCTCCCATGCCGGCTAGGGATATATTTAGGGTTGCTAGGAAAAATCGAACCCGAAGGGTCCAGTTGCATGTGGGGCTGCGTAAAGGCTCCCCTGGGGAGTTCTCTTGTACCCAAAGCCTTCCTTTGCGGGCACTTTTGGATGGGCGAAAAGGGCTCGGAACGCATTTCCTGGGGCATGATTTTTCACACATCTGCGATGACGGCCAGGGATACATTTCGGTTTGCTCAGGAACAGCGAACCCGGAGGGTCCAGTTGCATGTGGGGCTGCGTAAAGGCTCCCCTGGGGAGGTCACTTGTACCCAAAGTCTTCCTTTGGGGGCACTTTTGGATGGGCGAAAAGGGCTCGGAACGCATTTCCTGGGGCATGATTTTTCACACATCTGCGATGACGGCCAGGGATACATTTCGGTTTGCTCAGGAACAGCAAACCCGGAGGGTCCAGTTGCATGTGGGGCTGCGTAAAGGCTCCCCTTGGGAGATCACTTGTACCCAAAGCCTTCCTTTGCGGGCACTTTTGGATGGGCGAAAAGGGCTCGCAACGCATTTCCTGGGTCCTGATTTTTCAGTCGTCTTCGATGACTGCTAGGGCTATGTTTAGGGATGCTGGGAAACAGCTAACCCGGAGGGTAGAGTTGCATGTGGGGCTGCGTAAAGGCTCCCCTGGGGAGATCACTTGTACCCAAAGCCTTCCTTTGGGGGAACTTTTGGATGGGCGAAAAGGCCTCGGAACGCATTTCCTGGGGCCTGATTTTTCAGTCGTCTCCTATGACTGCTAGGGCTATGTTTAGGGAAGCTCGGAAACAGCGAACTCGGAGGGTCCAGTTGCATATGGGGCTGCATATAGGCTCCCCTGGGAACTTCAGATGTACCCAAAGCCTTCCTTTTGGGGCACTTTTGGATGGTCCAAAGGGGCTCGCAACGCATTTCCTGGGGCCTGATTTTTCAGTCGTCTCCTATGACGGCCAGGGCTACGTTTAGGTTTGCTCAGGAACAGCGAACCCGGAGGGTCCAGTTGCATGTGGGGCTGCGTAAAGGCTCCCCTGGGGAGTTCTCTTGTACCCAAAGCCTTCCTTTGGTGACACTTTTGGAAAGTGTCACCAAGTGTCCAAAGGGGCTTTCAACGCATTTTCTGGGGCCCGGGTTTTCAGTCTTCTCCCATGCCGGCTAGGGATATATTTAGGGTTGCTCGGAAAAATCGAACCCGAAGGGTCCAGTTGCATGTGGGGCTGCGTAAAGGCTCCCCTGGGGAGTTCACTTGTACCCAAAGCCTTCCTTTGCGGGCACTTTTGGATGGGCGAAAAGGGCTCGGAACGCATTTCCTGGGGCATGATTTTTCACACATCTGCGATGACGGCCAGGGATACATTTCGGTTTGCTCAAGAACAGCGAACCCGGAGGGTCCAGTTGCATGTGGGGCTGCGTAAAGGCTCCCCTGGGGAGGTCACTTGTACCCAAAACCTTCCTTTGCGGGCACTTTTGGATGGGCGAAAAGGGCTCGCAACGCATTTCCTGGGTCCTGATTTTTCAGTCGTCTTCCATGCCGGCTAGGGCTATGTTTAGGGATGCTGGGAAACAGCGAACCCGGAGGGTCCAGTTGCATATGGGGCTGCGTAAAGGCTCCCCTGGGGAGATCACTTGTACCCAAAGCCTTCCTTTCGGGGCACTTTTGGATGGGCGAAAAGGGCTCGTAACGCATTTCCTGGGGCCTGATTTTTCAGTCGTCTCCTATGACTGCTAGGGCTATGTTTAGGGATGCTCGGAAACAGCGAACTCGGAGGGTCCAGTTGCATATGGGGCTGCATATAGGCTCCCCTGGGAACTTCAGATGTACCCAAAGCCTTCCTTTGGGGGCACTTTTGGATGGTCCAAAGGGGCTTGCAACGCGTTTTCTGGGGCCCGGGTTTTCAGTCTTCTCCCATACCGGCTAGGGTTATGTTTAGGGTTGCTCGGAAAAATCGAACCCGGAGGGTCCAGTTCCATGTGGGGCTGCATAAAGGCTCCCCTGGGGAGTTCTCTTGTACCCAAAGTCTTCCTTTGGGGGCACATTTGGATGGGCGAAAAGGGCTCGGAACGCATTTCCTGGGGCATGATTTTTCACACATCTGCGATGACGGCTAGGGCTACATTTCGTTTTGTTCAGGAACAGCGAAACTGGAGGGTCCAGTTTCATGTGGGGCTGCGTAAAGGCTCCCCTGGGGAGATCACTTTTACCCAAAGCCTTCCTTTTGTGACACTTTTGGATGGTCCAAAGGGGCTTGCAACGCGTTTTCTGGGGCCCGGGTTTTCAGTCTTCTCCCATGCCGGCTAGGGATATATTTAGGGTTGCTCGGAAAAATCGAACCCGAAGGGTCCAGTTGCATGTGGGGCTGCGTAAAGGCTCCCCTGGTGAGTTCTCTTGTACCCAAAGCCTTCCTTTGGGGGCACTTTTGGATGGGTGAAAAGGGCTCGCAACGCATTTCCTGGGTCCTGATTTTTCAGTCGTCTTCGATGCCGGCTAGTGCTATGTTTAGGGATGCTGGGAAACAGCGAACCCGGAGGGTCCAGTTGCATGTGGGGCTGCGTAAAGGCTCCCCTGGGGAGATCACTTGTACCCAAAGCCTTCCTTTGGTGACACTTTTGGATGGGCGAAAAGGCCTCGGAACGCATTTCCTGGGGCCCGATTTTTTAAGTCGTATCCGATGACTGCTAGGGCTATGTTTAGGGATGCTCGGAAACAGCGAACTCGGAGGGTCCAGTTGCATATGGGGCTGCATATAGGTTCCCCTGGGAACTTCAGATGTACCCAAAGCCTTCCTTTGGGGGCACTTTTGGATGGTCCAAAGGGGCTCGCAACGCATTTCCTGGGGCCTGATTTTTCAGTCGTCTCCGATGACGGCCAGGGCTACATTTAGGTTTGCTCAGGAACAGCGAACCCGGAGGGTCCAGTTGCATGTGGGGCTGCGTAAAGGCTCCCCTGGGGAGTTCTCTTGTACACAAAGACTTCCTTTGGTGACACTTTTGGATGGTCCAAAGGGGCTTGCAACGCGTTTTCTGGGGCCCGGGTTTTCAGTCTTCTCCCATACCGGCTAGGGTTATGTTTAGGGTTGCTCGGAAAAATCAAACCCGGAGGGTCCAGTTGCATGTGGGGCTGCGTAAAGGCTCCCCTGGGGAGTTCACTTGTATCCAAAGCCTTCCTTTGCTGACACTTTTGGATGGGCGAAAAGGCCTCGTAACGCATTTCCTGGGGCCTGATTTTTCAGTCGTCTCCTATGAAGGCCAGGGCTATGTTTAGGGATGCTCGGAAACAGCGAACTCGGAGGGTCCAGTTGCATGTGGGGCTGCGTAAAGGCTCCCCTGGGGAGTTCAGTTGTACCCAAAGTCTTCCTTTGGGGGCACTTTTGGATGGGCGAAAAGGGCTCGGAACGCATTTCCTGGGGCCTGATTTTCCCACATCTCCGATGACGGCCAGGGATACATTTCGGTTTGCTCAGGAACAGCAAACCCTGAGGGTCCAGTTGCATGTGGGGCTGCGTAAAGGCTCCCCTTGGGAGATCACTTGTACCCAAAGCCTTCCTTTGGGGGCACTTTTGGATGGGCGAAAAGGGCTCGCAACGCATTTCCTGGGTCCTGATTTTTCAGTCGTCTTCGATGACTGCTAGGGCTATGTTTAGGGATGCTGGGATACAGCTAACCCGGAGGGTAGAGTTGCATGTGGGGCTGCGTAAAGGCTCCCCTGGGGAGTTCTCTTGTACCCAAAGCCTTCCTTTGGTGACACTTTTGGAAAGTGTCACCAAGTGTCCAAAGGGGCTTGCAACGCATTTTCTGGGGCCCGGGTTTTCAGTCTTCTCCCATGCCGGCTAGGGATATATTTAGGGTTGCTCGGAAAAATCGAACCCGAAGGGTCCAGTTGCATGTGGGGCTGCGTAAAGGCTCCCCTGGTGAGTTCTCTTGTACCCAAAGCCTTCCTTTGGGGGCACTTTTGGATGGGTGAAAAGGGCTCGCAACGCATTTCCTGGGTCCTGATTTTTCAGTCGTCTTCGATGCCGGCTAGTGCTATGTTTAGGGATGCTGGCAAACAGCGAACCCGGAGGGTCCAGTTGCATGTGGGGCTGCGTAAAGGCTCCCCTGGGGAGATCACTTGTACCCAAAGCCTTCCTTTGGTGACACTTTTGGATGGGCGAAAAGGCCTCGGAACGCATTTCCTGGGGCCCGATTTTTTAAGTCGTATCCGATGACTGCTAGGGCTATGTTTAGGGATGCTCGGAAACAGCGAACTCGGAGGGTCCAGTTGCATATGGGGCTGCATATAGGCTCCCCTGGGAACTTCAGATGTACCCAAAGCCTTCCTTTGGGGGCACTTTTGGATGGTCCAAAGGGGCTCGAAACGCATTTCCTGGGGCCTGATTTTTCAGTCGTCTCCGATGACGGCCAGGGCTACATTTAGGTTTGCTCAGGAACAGCGAACCCGGAGGGTCCAGTTGCATGTGGGGCTGCGTAAAGGTTCCCCTGGGGAGTTCTCTTGTACACAAAGACTTCCTTTGGTGACACTTTTGGATGGTCCAAAGGGGCTTGCAACGCGTTTTCTGGGGCCCGGGTTTTCAGTCTTCTCCCATACCGGCTAGGGTTATGTTTAGGGTTGCTCGGAAAAATCAAACCCGGAGGGTCCAGTTGCATGTGGGGCTGCGTAAAGGCTCCCCTGGGGAGTTCACTTGTACCCAAAGCCTTCCTTTGGTGACACTTTTGGATGGGCGAAAAGGCCTCGGAACGCATTTCCTGGGGCCTGATTTTTCAGTCGTCTCCGATGACTGCTAGGGCTATGTTTAGGGATGCTCGGAAACAGCGAACTCGGAGGGTCCAGTTGCATATGGGGCTGCATATAGGCTCCCCTGGGAACTTCAGATGTACCCAAAGGCTTCCTTTGGGGGTACTTTTGGATGGTCCAAAGGGGCTTGCAACGCGTTTTCTGGGGCCCGGGTTTTCAGTCTTCTCCCATGCTGGCTAGTGATATATATAGGTTTGCTCGGAAAAATCGAAACCGAAGGGTCCAGTTGCATGTGGGGCTGCGTAAAGGCTCCCCTGGGAACTTCAGATATACCCAAAGCCTTCCTTTGGGGGCACTTTTGGATGGTCCAAAGGGGCTCGCAACGCATTTCCTGGGGCCTGATTTTTCAGTCGTCTTCGATGCCGGCTATGGCTATGTTTAGGGATGCTCGGAAAGAGCGAACCCGGAGGGTCCAGTTGCATGTGGGGCTGCGTAAAGGCTCCCCTGGGGAGTTCACTTGTACCCAAAGTCTTCCTTTGGGGGCACTTTTGGATGGGCGAAAAGGGCTCGGAACGCATTTCCTGGGGCATGATTTTTCACACATCTGCGATGACGGCCAGGGATACATTTCGGTTTGCTCAGGAACAGCAAACCCGGAGGGTCCAGTTGCATGTGGGGCTGCGTAAAGGCTCCCCTTGGGAGATCACTTGTACCCAAAGCCTTCCTTTGCGGGCACTTTTGGATGGGCGAAAAGGGCTCGCAACGCATTTCCTGGGTCCTGATTTTTCAGTCGTCTTCGATGACTGCTAGGGCTATGTTTAGGGATGCTGGGAAACAGCTAACCCGGAGGGTCCAGTTGCATGTGGGGCTGCGTAAAGGCTCCCCTGGGGAGTTCACTTGTACCCAAAGCCTTCCTTTGGGGGCACTTTTGGATGGGCGAAAAGGCCTCGGAACGCATTTCCTGGGGCCTGATTTTTCAGTCGTCTCCTATGACTGCTAGGGCTATGTTTAGGGAAGCTCGGAAACAGCGAACTCGGAGGGTCCAGTTGAATATGGGGCTGCATATAGGCTCCCCTGGGAACTTCAGATGTACCCAAAGCCTTCCTTTTGGGGCACTTTTGGATGGTCCAAAGGGGCTCGCAACGCATTTCCTGGGGCCTGATTTTTCAGTCGTCTCCTATGACGGCCAGGGCTACGTTTAGGTTTGCTCAGGAACAGCGAACCCGGAGGGTCCAGTTGCATGTGGGGCTGCGTAAAGGCTCCCCTGGGGAGTTCTCTTGTACCCAAAGCCTTCCTTTGGTGACACTTTTGGATGGTCCAAAGGGGCTTGCAACGCATTTTCTGGGGCCTGGGTTTTCAGTCTTCTCCCATACCGGCTAGGGTTATGTTTAGGGTTGCTCGGAAAAATCGAACCCGGAGGGTCCAGTTGCATATGGGGCTGCGTAAGGGCTCCCCTGGGGAGTTCTCTTGTATCCAAAGCCTTCATTTGGTGAAACTTTTGGATGGGCGAAAAGGCCTCGGAACGCATTTCCTGGGGCCTAATTTTTCAGTCGTCTCCGATGACTGCTAGGGCTATGTTTAGGGATGCTCGGAAAGAGCGAACCCGGAGGGTCCAGTTGCATGTGGGGCTGCGTAAAGGCTCCCCTGGGGAGTTCTCTTGTACCCAAAGCCTTCCTTTGGGGGCACATTTGTATGGGCGAAAAGGGCTCGGAACGCATTTCCTGGGGCATGATTTTTCACACATCTGCGATGACGGCTAGGGCTACATTTCGGTTTGCTCAGGAACAGCGAAACTGGAGGGTCCAGTTGCATGTGGGGCTGCGTAAAGGCTCCCCTGGGGAGATCACTTGTACCCAAAGCCTTCCTTTGAGGGCACTTTTGGATGGGCGAAAAGGGCTCGCAACGCATTTCCTGGGGCCTGATTTTTCAGTCGTCTCCGATGACTGCTAGGGCTATGTTTAGGGATGCTCGGAAACAGCGAACTCGGAGGGTCCAGTTGCATATGGGGCTGCGTAAAGGCTCCCCTGGGAACTTCAGATGTACCCAAAGCCTTCCTTTGGGGGCACTTTTGGATGGTCCTAAGGGGCTCGCAACGCATTTCCTGGGGCCTGATTTTTCAGTCGTCTCCTATGACGGCCAGGGCTACGTTTAGGTTTGCTCAGGAACAGCGAACTCGGAGGGTCCAGTTGCATGTGGGGCTGCGTAAAGGCTCCCATGGGAACTTCAGATGTACCCAAAGCCTTCCTTTGGTGACCCTTTTGGATGGTCCAAAGGGGCTTGCAACGCGTTTTCTGGGGCCCGGGTTTTCAGTCTTCTCCCATGCCGGCTAGGGATATATTTAGGGTTGCTCGGAAAAATCGAACCCGGAGGGTCCAGTTGCATGTGGGGCTGCGTAAAGGCTCCCCTGGGGAGTTCTCTTGTACCCAAAGCCTTCCTTTGGGGGCACTTTTGGATGGGCGAAAAGGGCTCGCAACGCATTTCCTGGGGCCTGATTTTTCAGTCGTCTTCGATGCCGGCTAGGGCTATGTTTAGAGATGCTGGGAAACAGCGAACCCGGAGGGTCCAGTTGCATGTGGGGCTGCGTAAAGGCTCCCCTGGGGAGTTCACTTGTACCCAAAGCCTTCCTTTGGTGACACTTTTGGATGGTCCAAAGGGGCTTGCAACGCGTTTTCTGGGGCCCGGGTTTTCAGTCTTCTCCCATGCCGGCTAGGGATATATTTAGGGTTGCTCGGAAAAATCGAACCCGGAGGGTCCAGTTGCATGTGGGGCTGCGTAAAGGCTCCCCTGGGGAGTTCTCTTGTACCCAAAGCCTTCCTTTGGGGGCACTTTTGGATGGGCGAAAAGGGCTCGCAACGCATTTCCTGGGGCCTGATTTTTCAGTTGTCTTCGATGCCGGCTAGGGCTATGTTTAGGGATGCTGGGAAACAGCGAACCCGGAGGGTCCAGTTGCATGTGGGGCTGCGTAAAGGCTCCCCTGGGGAGTTCACTTGTACCCAAAGCTTTCCTTTGGTGACACTTTTGGATGGTCCAAAGGGGCTTGCAACGCGTTTTCTGGGGCCCGGGTTTTCAGTCTTCTCCCATACCGGCTAGGGTTATGTTTAGGGTTGCTCGGAAAAATCGAACCCGGAGGGTCCAGTTGCATATGGGGCTGCGTAAGGGCTCCCCTGGGGAGTTCTCTTGTATCCAAAGCCTTCATTTGGTGACACTTTTGGATGGGCGAAAAGGCCTCGGAACGCATTTCCTGGGGCCTGATTTTTCAGTCGTCTCCGATGACTGCTAGGGCTATGTTTAGGGATGCTATGAAAGAGCGAACCCGGAGGGTCCAGTTGCATGTGGGGCTGCGTAAAGGCTCCCCTGGAGAGTTCTCTTGTACCCAAAGCCTTTCTTTGGTGACACTTTTGGATGGTCCAATGGGGCTTGCAACGCATTTTCTGGGGCCCGGGTTTTCAGTCTTCTCCCATGCCGGCTAGGGATATATTTAGGGTTGCTCGGAAAAATCGAACCCGGAGGGTCCAGTTGCATGTGGGGCTGCGTAAAGGCTCCCCTGGGGAGTTCTCTTGTACCCAAAGCCTTCCTTTGGGGGCACTTTTGGATGGGCGAAAAGGGCTCGCAACGCATTTCCTGGGGCCTGATTTTTCAGTCATCTTCGATGCGGGCTAGGGCTATGTTTACGGATGCTCAGAAACAGCGAACCCGGAGGGTCCAGTTGCATGTGGAACTGCGTAAAGGCTCCCCTGGGGAGTTCACTTGTACCCAAAGCCTTCCTTTGGTGACACTTTTGGATGGTCCAAAGGGGCTTGCAACGCGTTTTCTGGGGCCCGGGTTTTCAGTCTTCTCCCATACCGGCTAGGGTTATGTTTAGGGTTGCTCGGAAAAATCGAACCCGGAGGGTCCAGTTGCATATGGGGCTGCGTAAGGGCTCCCCTGGGGAGTTCTCTTGTATCCAAAGCCTTCCTTTGGTGACACTTTTGGATGGGCGAAAAGGCCTCGGAACGCATTTCCTGGGGCCTGATTTTTCAGTCGTCTCCGATGACTGCTAGGGCTATGTTTAGGGATGCTTGGAAACAGCGAACCCGGAGGGTCCAGTTGCATGTGGGGCTGCGTAAAGGCTCCCCTGGGGAGATCACTTGTACCCAAAGCCTTCCTTTGCGGGCACTTTTGGATGGGCGAAAAGGGCTCGCAACGCATTTCCTGGGGCCTGATTTTTCAGTCGTCTCCGATGACTGCTAGGGCTATGTTTAGGGATGCTCGGAAACAGCGAACTCGGAGGGTCCAGTTGCATATGGGGCTGCGTAAAGGCTCCCCTGGGAACTTCAGATGTACCCAAAGCCTTCCTTTGGGGGCACTTTTGGATGGTCCTAAGGGGCTCGCAACGCATTTCCTGGGGCCTGATTTTTCAGTCGTCTCCTATGACGGCCAGGGCTACGTTTAGGTTTGCTCAGGAACAGCGAACCCGGAGGGTCCAGTTGCATGTGGAGCTGCGTAAAGGCTCCCCTGGGGAGTTCACTTGTACCCAAAGCCTTCCTTTGGTGACACTTTTGGATGGTCCAAAGGGGCTTGCAACGCGTTTTCTGTGGCCCGATTTTTCAGTCTTCTCCCATGCCGGCTAGGGATATATTTAGGGTTGCTCGGAAAAATCGAACCCGGAGGGTCCAGTTGCATGTGGGGCTGCGTAAAGGCTCCCCTGGGGAGTTCTCTTGTACCCAAAGCCTTCCTTTGGGGGCACTTTTGGATGGGCGAAAAGGGCTCGCAACGCATTTCCTGGGGCCTGATTTTTCAGTCATCTTCGATGCGGGCTAGGGCTATGTTTACGGATGCTCAGGAACAGCGAACCCGGAGGGTCCAGTTGCATGTGGAACTGCGTAAAGGCTCCCCTGGGGAGTTCACTTGTACCCAAAGCCTTCCTTTGGTGACACATTTGGATGGTCCAAAGGGGCTTGCAACGCGTTTTCTGGGGCCCGGGTTTTCAGTTTTCTCCCATACCGGCAAGGGTTATGTTTGGGGTTGCTCGGAAAAATAGAACCCGGAGGGTCCAGTTGCATGTGGGGCTGCGTAAAGGCTCCCCTGGGGAGATCACTTGTACCCAAAGCCTTCCTTTGCGGGCACTTTTGGATGGGCGAAAAGGGCTCGCAACGCATTTCCTGGGGCCTGATTTTTCAGTCGTCTCCGATGACGGCCAGGGATACGTTTAGGTTTGCTCAGGAACAGCGAACCCGGAGGGTCCAGTTGCATGTGGGGCTGCGTAAAGGCTCCCCTGGGGAGTTCACTTGTACCCAAAGCCTTCCTTTGGTGACACTTTTGGATGGTCCAAAGGGGCTTGCAACGCGTTTTCTGGGGCCCGGGTTTTCAGTCTTCTCCCATGCCACCTAGGGATATATTTAGGGTTGCTCGGAAAAATCGAACCCGAAGGGTCCAGTTGCATGTGGGGCTGGGTAAAGGCTCCCCTGGGGAGTTCTCTTGTACCCAAAGCCTTCCTTTGCGGGCACTTTTGGATGTGCGAAAAGGGCTCGTAACGCATTTCCTGGGGCCTGATTTTTCAGTCGTCTCCGATGACTGCTAGGGCTATGTTTAGGGATGCTGGGAAACAGCGAACCCGGAGGGTCCAGTTGCATGTGGGGCTGCGTAAAGGCTCCCCTGGGGAGATCACTTGTACCCAAAGCCTTCCTTTGCGGGCACTTTTGGATGGGCGAAAAGGGCTCGTAATGCATTTTCTGCGGCCTGATTTTTCAGTTGTCTCCGATGACTGCTAGGGCTATGTTTAGGGATGCTCGGAAACAGCGAACACGGAGGGTCCAGTTGCATGTGGGGCTGTGTTAAGGCTCCCCTGGGGAGTTCACTTGTACCCAAAGCCTTCCTTTGGGGGCACTTTTGGATGGTCCAAAGCGGCTCGCAACGCTTTTCCTGGGGGCTGATTTTTCAGTCGTCTCCGATGACGGCCAGGGCTACGTTTATGTTTGCTCAGGAACAGTGAACCCGGACGGTCCAGTTGCATGTGGGGCTGCGTAAAGGCTCCCCTGGGGACTTCACTTGTACCCAAAGCCTTCCTTTGGTGACACTTTTGGATGGTCCAAAGGGGCTTGCAACGCGTTTTCTGGGGCCAGGGGTTTCAGTCTTCTCCCATGCTGGCTGGTGATATATTTAGGGTTGCTCGGAAAAATCGAACCCGAAGGGTCCAGTTGCATGTGGGGCTGCGTAAAGGCTCCCCTGGGAACTTCAGATGTACCCAAAGCCTTCCTTTGGGGGCACTTTTGGATGGTCCAAAGGGGCTTGCAACACATTTCCTGGGGCCTGATTTTTCATTCGTCTGCGATGACGGCTATAGCTACGTTTAGATTTGCTCAGGAACAGCGAACCCGGAGGGTCCAGTTGCATGTGGGGCTGCATAAAGGCTCCCCTGGGGAGTTCACTTGTACCCAAAGCCTTCCTTTGGGGGCACTTTTGGATGGGCGAAAAGGGCTCGCAACACATTTCCTGGGGCCTGATTTTTCAGTCGTCTTCGATGCCATCTAGGGATATGTTTAGGTTTGCTCAGGAACAGCGAACCCGGAGGGTCCAGTTGCATGTGGGGCTGCGTAAAGGCTCCCCTGGGGAGTTCACTTGTACCCAAAGCCTTCCTTTGGGGGCACTTTTGGATGGGCGAAAAGGGCTCGGAACGCATTTCCTGGGGCCTGATTTTTCACACATCTGCGATGACGGCCAGGGCTACATTTCGGTTTGCTCAGGAACAGCGAACCCGGAGGGTCCAGTTGCATGTGGGGCTGCGTAAAGGCTCCCCTGGGGAGATCACTTGTACCCAAAGCCTTCCTTTGCGGGCACTTTTGGATGTGCGAAAAGGACTCGTAACGCATTTCCTGGGGCCTGATTTTTCAGTCGTCTCCTATGACTGCTAGGGCTATGTTTAGGGATGCTCGGAAACAGCGAACTCGGAGGGTCCAGTTGCATATGGGGCTGCGTAAAGGCTCCCCTGGGGAGTTCACTTGTATCCAAAGCCTTCCTTTGGGGGCACTTTTGGATGCGCGAAAAGTGCTCGCAACGCATTTCCTGGGGCCTGATTTTTCAGTCGTCTCCAATGACGGCCAGGGCTACGTTTAGGTTTGCTCAGGAACAGCGAACCCGGAGGGTCCAGTTGCATGTGGGGCTTCGTAAAGGCTCCCCTGGGGAGTTCTCTTGTACCCAAAGCCTTCCTTTGGTGACCCTTTTGGATGGTCCAAAGGGGCTTGCAACGCGTTTTCTGGGGCCCGGGTTTTCAGTCTTCTCCCATGCCACCTAGGGATATATTTAGGGTTGCTCGGAAAAATCGAACCCGAAGGGTCCAGTTGCATGTGGGGCTGCGTAAAGGCTCCCCTGGGGAGTTCTCTTGTACCCAAAGCCTTCCTTTGGTGACACTTTTGGATGGGCGAAAAGGGCTCGTAACGCATTTCCTGGGGCCTGATTTTTCAGTCGTCTCCGATGACTGCTAGGGCTATGTTTAGGGATGCTGGGAAACAGCGAACCCGGAGGGTCCAGTTGCATGTGGGGCTGCGTAAAGGCTCCCCTGGGGAGATCACTTGTACCCAAAGCCTTCCTTTTGGGGCACTTTTGGATGGGCGAAAAGGGCTCGTAATGCATTTTCTGCGGCCTGATTTTTCAGTTGTCTCCGATGACTGCTAGGGCTATGTTTAGGGATGCTCGGAAACAGCGAACACGGAGGGTCCAGTTGCATGTGGGGCTGTGTTAAGGCTCCCCTGGGGAGTTCGCTTGTACCCAAAGCCTTTCTTTGGGGGCACTTTTGGATGGTCCAAAGCGGCTCGCAACGCTTTTCCTGGGGGCTGATTTTTCAGTCGTCTCCGATGACGGCCAGGGCTACGTTTATGTTTGCTCAGGAACAGTGAACCCGGACGGTCCAGTTGCATGTGGGGCTGCGTAAAGGCTCCCCTGGGGACTTCACTTGTACCCACAGACTTCCTTTGGTGACACTTTTGGATGGTCCAGAGGGGCTTGCAACGCGTTTTCTGGGGCCAGGGGTTTCAGTCTTCTCCCATGCTGGCTGGTGATATATTTAGGGTTGCTCGGAAAAATCGAACCCGAAGGGTCCAGTTGCATGTGGGGCTGCGTAAAGGCTCCCCTGGGAACTTCAGATGTACCCAAAGCCTTCCTTTGGGGGCACTTTTGGATGGTCCAAAGGGGCTTGCAACACATTTCCTGGGGCCTGATTTTTCATTCGTCTGCGATGACGGCTATAGCTACGTTTAGATTTGCTCAGGAACAGCGAACCCGGAGGGTCCAGTTGCATGTGGGGCTGCATAAAGGCTCCCCTGGGGAGTTCACTTGTACCCAAAGCCTTCCTTTGGGGGCACTTTTGGATGGGCGAAAAGGGCTCGCAACACATTTCCTGGGGCCTGATTTTTCAGTCGTCTTCGATGCCATCTAGGGATATGTTTAGGTTTGCTCAGGAACAGCGAACCCGGAGGGTCCAGTTGCATGTGGGGCTGCGTAAAGGCTCCCCTGGGGAGTTCACTTGTACCCAAAGCCTTCCTTTGGGGGCACTTTTGGATGGGCGAAAAGGGCTCGGAACGCATTTCCTGGGGCCTGATTTTTCACACATCTGCGATGACGGCCAGGGCTACATTTCGGTTTGCTCAGGAACAGCGAACCCGGAGGGTCCAGTTGCATGTGGGGCTGCGTAAAGGCTCCCCTGGGGAGATCACTTGTACCCAAAGCCTTCCTTTGCGGGCACTTTTGGATGTGCGAAAAGGACTCGTAACGCATTTCCTGGGGCCTGATTTTTCAGTCGTCTCCTATGACTGCTAGGGCTATGTTTAGGGATGCTCGGAAACAGCGAACTCGGAGGGTCCAGTTGCATATGGGGCTGCGTAAAGGCTCCCCTGGGGAGTTCTCTTGTACACAAAGACTTCCTTTGGTGACACTTTTGGATGGTCCAAAGGGGCTTGCAACGCGTTTTCTGGGGCCCGGGTTTTCAGTCTTCTCCCATACCGGCTAGGGTTATGTTTAGGGTTGCTCGGAAAAATCAAACCCGGAGGGTCCAGTTGCATGTGGGGCTGCGTAAAGGCTCCCCTGGGGAGTTCACTTGTATCCAAAGCCTTCCTTTGGTGACACTTTTGGATGGGCGAAAAGGCCTCGGAACGCATTTCCTGGGGCCTGATTTTTCAGTCGTCTCCGATGACTGCTAGGGCTATGTTTAGGGATGCTCGGAAACAGCGAACTCGGAGGGTCCAGTTGCATATGGGGCTGCATATAGGCTCCCCTGGGAACTTCAGATGTACCCAAAGGCTTCCTTTGGGGGTACTTTTGGATGGTCCAAAGGGGCTTGCAACGCGGTTTCTGGGGCCCGGGTTTTCAGTCTTCTCCCATGCTGGCTAGTGATATATATAGGTTTGCTCGGAAAAATCGAACCCGAAGGGTCCAGTTGCATGTGGGGCTGCGTAAAGGCTCCCCTGGGAACTTCAGATATACCCAAAGCCTTCCTTTGGGGGCACTTTTGGATGGTCCAAAGGGGCTCGCAACGCATTTCCTGGGGCCTGATTTTTCAGTCGTCTTCGATGCCGGCTATGGCTATGTTTAGGGATGCTCGGAAAGAGCGAACCCGGAGGGTCCAGTTGCATGTGGGGCTGCGTAAAGGCTCCCCTGGGGAGTTCACTTGTACCCAAAGTCTTCCTTTGGGGGCACTTTTGGATGGGCGAAAAGGGCTCGGAACGCATTTCCTGGGGCATGATTTTTCACACATCTGCGATGACGGCCAGGGATACATTTCGGTTTGCTCAGGAACAGCAAACCCGGAGGGTCCAGTTGCATGTGGGGCTGCGTAAAGGCTCCCCTTGGGAGATCACTTGTACCCAAAGCCTTCCTTTGCGGGCACTTTTGGATGGGCGAAAAGGGCTCGCAACGCATTTCCTGGGTCCTGATTTTTCAGTCGTCTTCGATGACTGCTAGGGCTATGTTTAGGGATGCTGGGAAACAGCTAACCCGGAGGGTCCAGTTGCATGTGGGGCTGCGTAAAGGCTCCCCTGGGGAGTTCACTTGTACCCAAAGCCTTCCTTTGGGGGCACTTTTGGATGGGCGAAAAGGCCTCGGAACGCATTTCCTGGGGCCTGATTTTTCAGTCGTCTCCTATGACTGCTAGGGCTATGTTTAGGGAAGCTCGGAAACAGCGAACTCGGAGGGTCCAGTTGAATATGGGGCTGCATATAGGCTCCCCTGGGAACTTCAGATGTACCCAAAGCCTTCCTTTTGGGGCACTTTTGGATGGTCCAAAGGGGCTCGCAACGCATTTCCTGGGGCCTGATTTTTCAGTCGTCTCCTATGACGGCCAGGGCTACGTTTAGGTTTGCTCAGGAACAGCGAACCCGGAGGGTCCAGTTGCATGTGGGGCTGCGTAAAGGCTCCCCTGGGGAGTTCTCTTGTACCCAAAGCCTTCCTTTGGTGACACTTTTGGATGGTCCAAAGGGGCTTGCAACGCATTTTCTGGGGCCTGGGTTTTCAGTCTTCTCCCATACCGGCTAGGGTTATGTTTAGGGTTGCTCGGAAAAATCGAACCCGGAGGGTCCAGTTGCATATGGGGCTGCGTAAGGGCTCACCTGGGGAGTTCTTTTGTATCCAAAGCCTTCATTTGGTGAAACTTTTGGATGGGCGAAAAGGCCTCGGAACGCATTTCCTGGGGCCTAATTTTTCAGTCGTCTCCGATGACTGCTAGGGCTATGTTTAGGGATGCTCGGAAACAGCGAACTCGGAGGGTCCAGTTGCATATGGGGCTGCGTAAAGGCTCCCCTGGGAACTTCAGATGTACCCAAAGCCTTCATTTGGGGGCACTTTTGGATGGTCCTAAGGGGCTCGCAACGCATTTCCTGGGGCCTGATTTTTCACTTCTCTTCGATGCCGGCTAGGCCTACGTTTAGGTTTGCTCAGGAACAGCGATCCCGGAGGGTCCAGTTGCATGTGGGGCTGCGTAAAGGCTCCCCTGGGAACTTCAGATGTACCCAAAGCCTTCCTTTGGTGACACTTTTGGATGGTCCAAAGGGGCTTGCAACGCGTTTTCTGGGGCCCGGGTTTTCAGTCTTCTCCCATGCCGGCTAGGGATATATTTAGGGTTGTTAGAAAAATCGAACCCGGAGGGTCCAGTTGCATGTGGGGCTGCGTAAAGGCTCCCCTGGGGAGTTCTCTTGTACCCAAAGCCTTCCTTTGGGGGCACTTTTGGATGGGCGAAAAGGGCTCGCAACGCATTTCCTGGGGCCTGATTTTTCAGTCGTCTTCGATGCCGGCTAGGGCTATGTTTAGGGATGCTGGGAAACAGCGAACCCGGAGGGTCCAGTTGCATGTGGGGCTGCGTAAAGTCTCCCCTGGGGAGTTCTCTTGTACCCAAAGCTTTCCTTTCGTGACACTTTTGGATGGTCCAAAGGGGCTTGCAACGCGTTGTCTGGGGCCCGGGTTTTCAGTCTTCTCCCATACCGGCTAGGGTTATGTTTAGGGTTGCTCGGAAAAATCGAACCCGGAGGGTCCAGTTGCATATGGGGCTGCGTAAGGGCTCCCCTGGGGAGTTCTCTTGTATCCAAAGCCTTCATTTGGTGAAACTTTTGGATGGGCGAAAAGGCCTCGGAACGCATTTCCTGGGGCCTGATTTTTCAGTCGTCTCCGATGACTGCTAGGGCTATGTTTAGGGATGCTCGGAAAGAGCGAACCCGGAGGGTCCAGTTGCATGTGGGGCTGCGTAAAGGCTCCCCTGGGGAGTTCTCTTGTACCCAAAGCCTTCCTTTGGGGGCACATTTGTATGGGCGAAAAGGGCTCGGAACGCATTTCCTGGGGCATGATTTTTCACACATCTGCGATGACGGCTAGGGCTACATTTCGGTTTGCTCAGGAACAGCGAAACTGGAGGGTCCAGTTGCATGTGGGGCTGCGTAAAGGCTCCCCTGGGGAGATCACTTGTACCCAAAGCCTTCCTTTGAGGGCACTTTTGGATGGGCGAAAAGGGCTCGCAACGCATTTCCTGGGGCCTGATTTTTCAGTCGTCTCCGATGACTGCTAGGGCTATGTTTAGGGATGCTCGGAAACAGCGAACTCGGAGGGTCCAGTTGCATATGGGGCTGCGTAAAGGCTCCCCTGGGAACTTCAGATGTACCCAAAGCCTTCCTTTGGGGGCACTTTTGGATGGTCCTAAGGGGCTCGCAACGCATTTCCTGGGGCCTGATTTTTCAGTCGTCTCCTATGACGGCCAGGGCTACGTTTAGGTTTGCTCAGGAACAGCGAACTCGGAGGGTCCAGTTGCATGTGGGGCTGCGTAAAGGCTCCCCTGGGAACTTCAGATGTACCCAAAGCCTTCCTTTGGTGACCCTTTTGGATGGTCCAAAGGGGCTTGCAACGCGTTTTCTGGGGCCCGGGTTTTCAGTCTTCTCCCATGCCGGCTAGGGATATATTTAGGGTTGCTCGGAAAAATCGAACCCGGAGGGTCCAGTTGCATGTGGGGCTGCGTAAAGGCTCCCCTGGGGAGTTCTCTTGTACCCAAAGCCTTCCTTTGGGGGCACTTTTGGATGGGCGAAAAGGGCTCGCAACGCATTTCCTGGGGCCTGATTTTTCAGTCGTCTTCGATGCCGGCTAGGGCTATGTTTAGAGATGCTGGGAAACAGCGAACCCGGAGGGTCCAGTTGCATGTGGGGCTGCGTAAAGGCTCCCCTGGGGAGTTCACTTGTACCCAAAGCCTTCCTTTGGTGACACTTTTGGATGGTCCAAAGGGGCTTGCAACGCGTTTTCTGGGGCCCGGGTTTTCAGTCTTCTCCCATGCCGGCTAGGGATATATTTAGGGTTGCTCGGAAAAATCGAACCCGGAGGGTCCAGTTGCATGTGGGGCTGCGTAAAGGCTCCCCTGGGGAGTTCTCTTGTACCCAAAGCCTTCCTTTGGGGGCACTTTTGGATGGGCGAAAAGGGCTCGCAACGCATTTCCTGGGGCCTGATTTTTCAGTTGTCTTCGATGCCGGCTAGGGCTATGTTTAGGGATGCTGGGAAACAGCGAACCCGGAGGGTCCAGTTGCATGTGGGGCTGCGTAAAGGCTCCCCTGGGGAGTTCACTTGTACCCAAAGCTTTCCTTTGGTGATACTTTTGGATGGTCCAAAGGGGCTTGCAACGCGTTTTCTGGGGCCCGGGTTTTCAGTCTTCTCCCATACCGGCTAGGGTTATGTTTAGGGTTGCTCGGAAAAATCGAACCCGGAGGGTCCAGTTGCATATGGGGCTGCGTAAGGGCTCCCCTGGGGAGTTCTCTTGTATCCAAAGCCTTCATTTGGTGACACTTTTGGATGGGCGAAAAGGCCTCGGAACGCATTTCCTGGGGCCTGATTTTTCAGTCGTCTCCTATGACTGCTAGGGCTATGTTTAGGGAAGCTCGGAAACAGCGAACTCGGAGGGTCCAGTTGAATATGGGGCTGCATATAGGCTCCCCTGGGAACTTCAGATGTACCCAAAGCCTTCCTTTTGGGGCACTTTTGGATGGTCCAAAGGGGCTCGCAACGCATTTCCTGGGGCCTGATTTTTCAGTCGTCTCCTATGACGGCCAGGGCTACGTTTAGGTTTGCTCAGGAACAGCGAACCCGGAGGGTCCAGTTGCATGTGGGGCTGCGTAAAGGCTCCCCTGGGGAGTTCTCTTGTACCCAAAGCCTTCCTTTGGTGACACTTTTGGATGGTCCAAAGGGGCTTGCAACGCATTTTCTGGGGCCTGGGTTTTCAGTCTTCTCCCATACCGGCTAGGGTTATGTTTAGGGTTGCTCGGAAAAATCGAACCCGGAGGGTCCAGTTGCATATGGGGCTGCGTAAGGGCTCCCCTGGGGAGTTCTCTTGTATCCAAAGCCTTCATTTGGTGAAACTTTTGGATGGGCGAAAAGGCCTCGGAACGCATTTCCTGGGGCCTAATTTTTCAGACGTCTCCGATGACTGCTAGGGCTATGTTTAGGGATGCTCGGAAACAGCGAACTCGGAGGGTCCAGTTGCATATGGGGCTGCGTAAAGGCTCCCCTGGGAACTTCAGATGTACCCAAAGCCTTCATTTGGGGGCACTTTTGGATGGGCGAAAAGGGCTCGCAACGCATTTCCTGGGGCCTGATTTTTCACTTCTCTTCGATGCCGGCTAGGCCTACGTTTAGGTTTGCTCAGGAACAGCGATCCCGGAGGGTCCAGTTGCATGTGGGGCTGCGTAAAGGCTCCCCTGGGGAGTTCACTTCTACCCAAAGCCTTCCTTTGGTGACACTTTTGGATGGTCCAAAGGGGCTTGCAACGCGTTTTCTGGGGCCCGGGTTTTCAGTCTTCTCCCATGCCGGCTAGGGATATATTTAGGGTTGTTAGAAAAATCGAACCCGGAGGGTCCAGTTGCATGTGGGGCTGCGTAAAGGCTCCCCTGGGGAGTTCTCTTGTACCCAAAGCCTTCCTTTGGGGGCACTTTTGGATGGGCGAAAAGGGCTCGCAACGCATTTCCTGGGGCCTGATTTTTCAGTCGTCTTCGATGCCGGCTAGGGCTATGTTTAGGGATGCTGGGAAACAGCGAACCCGGAGGGTCCAGTTGCATGTGGGGCTGCGTAAAGTCTCCCCTGGGGAGTTCTCTTGTACCCAAAGCCTTCCTTTCGTGACACTTTTGGATGGTCCAAAGGGGCTTGCAACGCGTTTTCTGGGGCCCGGGTTTTCAGTCTTCTCCCATACCGGCTAGGGTTATGTTTAGGGTTGCTCGGAAAAATCGAACCCGGAGGGTCCAGTTGCATATGGGGCTGCGTAAGGGCTCCCCTGGGGAGTTCTCTTGTATCCAAAGCCTTCATTTGGTGAAACTTTTGGATGGGCGAAAAGGCCTCGGAATGCATTTCCTGGGGCCTGATTTTTCAGTCGTCTCCGATGACTGCTAGGGCTATGTTTAGGGATGCTCGGAAAGAGCGAACCCGGAGGGTCCAGTTGCATGTGGGGCTGCGTAAAGGCTCCCCTGGGGAGTTCTCTTGTACCCAAAGCCTTCCTTTGGGGGCACATTTGTATGGGCGAAAAGGGCTCGGAACGCATTTCCTGGGGCATGATTTTTCACACATCTGCGATGACGGCTAGGGCTACATTTCGGTTTGCTCAGGAACAGCGAAACTGGAGGGTCCAGTTGCATGTGGGGCTGCGTAAAGGCTCCCCTGGGGAGATCACTTGTACCCAAAGCCTTCCTTTGAGGGCACTTTTGGATGGGCGAAAAGGGCTCGCAACGCATTTCCTGGGGCCTGATTTTTCAGTCGTCTCCGATGACTGCTAGGGCTATGTTTAGGGATGCTCGGAAACAGCGAACTCGGAGGGTCCAGTTGCATATGGGGCTGCGTAAAGGCTCCCCTGGGAACTTCAGATGTACCCAAAGCCTTCCTTTGGGGGAACTTTTGGATGGTCCTAAGGGGCTCGCAACGCATTTCCTGGGGCCTGATTTTTCAGTCGTCTCCTATGACGGCCAGGGCTACGTTTAGGTTTGCTCAGGAACAGCGAACTCGGAGGGTCCAGTTGCATGTGGGGCTGCGTAAAGGCTCCCCTGGGAACTTCAGATGTACCCAAAGCCTTCCTTTGGTGACCCTTTTGGATGGTCCAAAGGGGCTTGCAACGCGTTTTCTGGGGCCCGGGTTTTCAGTCTTCTCCCATGCCGGCTAGGGATATATTTAGGGTTGCTCGGAAAAATCGAACCCGGAGGGTCCAGTTGCATGTGGGGCTGCGTAAAGGCTCCCCTGGGGAGTTCTCTTGTACCCAAAGCCTTCCTTTGGGGGCACTTTTGGATGGGCGAAAAGGGCTCGCAACGCATTTCCTGGGGCCTGATTTTTCAGTCGTCTTCGATGCCGGCTAGGGCTATGTTTAGAGATGCTGGGAAACAGCGAACCCGGAGGGTCCAGTTGCATGTGGGGCTGCGTAAAGGCTCCCCTGGGGAGTTCACTTGTACCCAAAGCCTTCCTTTGGTGACACTTTTGGATGGTCCAAAGGGGCTTGCAACGCGTTTTCTGGGGCCCGGGTTTTCAGTCTTCTCCCATGCCGGCTAGGGATATATTTAGGGTTGCTCGGAAAAATCGAACCCGGAGGGTCCAGTTGCATGTGGGGCTGCGTAAAGGCTCCCCTGGGGAGTTCTCTTGTACCCAAAGCCTTCCTTTGGGGGCACTTTTGGATGGGCGAAAAGGGCTCGCAACGCATTTCCTGGGGCCTGATTTTTCAGTTGTCTTCGATGCCGGCTAGGGCTATGTTTAGGGATGCTGGGAAACAGCGAACCCGGAGGGTCCAGTTGCATGTGGGGCTGCGTAAAGGCTCCCCTGGGGAGTTCACTTGTACCCAAAGCTTTCCTTTGGTGACACTTTTGGATGGTCCAAAGGGGCTTGCAACGCGTTTTCTGGGGCCCGGGTTTTCAGTCTTCTCCCATACCGGCTAGGGTTATGTTTAGGGTTGCTCGGAAAAATCGAACCCGGAGGGTCCAGTTGCATGTGGGGCTGCGTAAAGGCTCCCCTGGAGAGTTCTCTTGTACCCAAAGCCTTCCTTTGGTGACACTTTTGGATGGTCCAATGGGGCTTGCAACGCATTTTCTGGGGCCCGAGTTTTCAGTCTTCTCCCATGCCGGCTAGGGATATATTTAGGGTTGCTCGGAAAAATCGAACCCGGAGGGTCCAGTTGCATGTGGGGCTGCGTAAAGGCTCCCCTGGGGAGTTCTCTTGTACCCAAAGCCTTCCTTTGGGGGCACTTTTGGATGGGCGAAAAGGGCTCGCAACGCATTTCCTGGGGCCTGATTTTTCAGTCATCTTCGATGCGGGCTAGGGCTATGTTTACGGATGCTCAGAAACAGCGAACCCGGAGGGTCCAGTTGCATGTGGAACTGCGTAAAGGCTCCCCTGGGGAGTTCACTTGTACCCAAAGCCTTCCTTTGGTGACACTTTTGGATGGTCCAAAGGGGCTTGCAACGCGTTTTCTGGGGCCCGGGTTTTCAGTCTTCTCCCATACCGGCTAGGGTTATGTTTAGGGTTGCTCGGAAAAATCGAACCCGGAGGGTCCAGTTGCATATGGGGCTGCGTAAGGGCTCCCCTGGGGAGTTCTCTTGTATCCAAAGCCTTCCTTTGGTGACACTTTTGGATGGGCGAAAAGGCCTCGGAACGCATTTCCTGGGGCCTGATTTTTCAGTCGTCTCCGATGACTGCTAGGGCTATGTTTAGGGATGCTTGGAAACAGCGAACCCGGAGGGTCCAGTTGCATGTGGGGCTGCGTAAAGGCTCCCCTGGGGAGATCACTTGTACCCAAAGCCTTCCTTTGAGGGCACTTTTGGATGGGCGAAAAGGGCTCGCAACGCATTTCCTGGGGCCTGATTTTTCAGTCGTCTCCGATGACTGCTAGGGCTATGTTTAGGGATGCTCGGAAACAGCGAACTCGGAGGGTCCAGTTGCATATGGGGCTGCGTAAAGGCTCCCCTGGGAACTTCAGATGTACCCAAAGCCTTCCTTTGGGGGCACTTTTGGATGGTCCTAAGGGGCTCGCAACGCATTTCCTGGGGCCTGATTTTTCAGTCGTCTCCTATGACGGCCAGGGCTACGTTTAGGTTTGCTCAGGAACAGCGAACCCGGAGGGTCCAGTTGCATGTGGGGCTGCGTAAAGGCTCCCCTGGGGAGTTCACTTGTACCCAAAGCCTTCCTTTGGTGACACTTTTGGATGGTCCAAAGGGGCTTGCAACGCGTTTTCTGTGGCCCGATTTTTCAGTCTTCTCCCATGCCGGCTAGGTATATATTTAGGGTTGCTCGGAAAAATCGAACCCGGAGGGTCCAGTTGCATGTGGGGCTGCGTAAAGGCTCCCCTGGGGAGTTCTCTTGTACCCAAAGCCTTCCTTTGGGGGCACTTTTGGATGGGCGAAAAGGGCTCGCAACGCATTTCCTGGGGCCTGATTTTTCAGTCATCTTCGATGCGGGCTAGGGCTATGTTTACGGATGCTCAGGAACAGCGAACCCGGAGGGTCCAGTTGCATGTGGAACTGCGTAAAGGCTCCCCTGGGGAGTTCACTTGTACCCAAAGCCTTCCTTTGGTGACACATTTGGATGGTCCAAAGGGGCTTGCAACGCGTTTTCTGGGGCCAGGGGTTTCAGTCTTCTCCCATGCTGGCTGGTGATATATTTAGGGTTGCTCGGAAAAATCGAACCCGAAGGGTCCAGTTGCATGTGGGGCTGCGTAAAGGCTCCCCTGGGAACTTCAGATGTACCCAAAGCCTTCCTTTGGGGGCACTTTTGGATGGTCCAAAGGGGCTTGCAACACATTTCCTGGGGCCTGATTTTTCATTCGTCTGCGATGACGGCTATAGCTACGTTTAGATTTGCTCAGGAACAGCGAACCCGGAGGATCCAGTTGCATGTGGGGCTGCATAAAGGCTCCCCTGGGGAGTTCACTTGTACCCAAAGCCTTCCTTTGGGGGCACTTTTGGATGGGCGAAAAGGGCTCGCAACACATTTCCTGGGGCCTGATTTTTCAGTCGTCTTCGATGCCATCTAGGGATATGTTTAGGTTTGCTCAGGAACAGCGAACCCGGAGGGTCCAGTTGCATGTGGGGCTGCGTAAAGGCTCCCCTGGGGAGTTCACTTGTACCCAAAGCCTTCCTTTGGGGGCACTTTTGGATGGGCGAAAAGGGCTCGGAACGCATTTCCTGGGGCCTGATTTTTCACACATCTGCGATGACGGCCAGGGCTACATTTCGGTTTGCTCAGGAACAGCGAACCCGGAGGGTCCAGTTGCATGTGGGGCTGCGTAAAGGCTCCCCTGGGGAGATCACTTGTACCCAAAGCCTTCCTTTGCGGGCACTTTTGGATGTGCGAAAAGGACTCGTAACGCATTTCCTGGGGCCTGATTTTTCAGTCGTCTCCTATGACTGCTAGGGCTATGTTTAGGGATGCTCGGAAACAGCGAACTCGGAGGGTCCAGTTGCATATGGGGCTGCGTAAAGGCTCCCCTGGGGAGTTCACTTGTATCCAAAGCCTTCCTTTGGGGGCACTTTTGGATGCGCGAAAAGTGCTCGCAACGCATTTCCTGGGGCCTGATTTTTCAGTCGTCTCCGATGACGGCCAGGGCTACGTTTAGGTTTGCTCAGGAACAGCGAACCCGGAGGGTCCAGTTGCATGTGGGGCTTCGTAAAGGCTCCCCTGGGGAGTTCTCTTGTACCCAAAGCCTTCCTTTGGTGACACTTTTGGATGGTCCAAAGGGGCTTGCAACGCGTTTTCTGGGGCCCGGGTTTTCAGTCTTCTCCCATGCCACCTAGGGATATATTTAGGGTTGCTCGGAAAAATCGAACCCGAAGGGTCCAGTTGCATGTGGGGCTGCGTAAAGGCTCCCCTGGGGAGTTCTCTTGTACCCAAAGCCTTCCTTTGCGGGCACTTTTGGATGTGCGAAAAGGGCTCGTAACGCATTTCCTGGGGCCTGATTTTTCAGTCGTCTCCGATGACTGCTAGGGCTATGTTTAGGGATGCTGGGAAACAGCGAACCCGGAGGGTCCAGTTGCATGTGGGGCTGCGTAAAGGCTCCCCTGGGGAGATCACTTGTACCCAAAGCCTTCCTTTCCGGGCACTTTTGGATGGGCGAAAAGGGCTCGTAATGCATTTTCTGCGGCCTGATTTTTCAGTTGTCTCCGATGACTGCTAGGGCTATGTTTAGGGATGCTCGGAAACAGCGAACACGGAGGGTCCAGTTGCATGTGGGGCTGTGTTAAGGCTCCCCTGGGGAGTTCACTTGTACCCAAAGCCTTTCTTTGGGGGCACTTTTGGATGGTCC
This sequence comes from Anas acuta, assembly GCF_963932015.1. Lineage (NCBI taxonomy): Eukaryota > Metazoa > Chordata > Aves > Anseriformes > Anatidae > Anas > Anas acuta. The sequence continues at coordinate 332,757 of NW_027076138.1, forward strand.
AAAGCGGCTCGCAACGCTTTTCCTGGGGGCTGATTTTTCAGTCGTCTCCGATGACGGCCAGGGCTACGTTTATGTTTGCTCAGGAACAGTGAACCCGGACGGTCCAGTTGCATGTGGGGCTGCGTAAAGGCTCCCCTGGGGACTTCACTTGTACCCACAGACTTCCTTTGGTGACACTTTTGGATGGTCCAGAGGGGCTTGCAACGCGTTTTCTGGGGCCAGGGGTTTCAGTCTTCTCCCATGCTGGCTGGTGATATATTTAGGGTTGCTCGGAAAAATCGAACCCGAAGGGTCCAGTTGCATGTGGGGCTGCGTAAAGGCTCCCCTGGGAACTTCAGATGTACCCAAAGCCTTCCTTTGGGGGCACTTTTGGATGGTCCAAAGGGGCTTGCAACACATTTCCTGGGGCCTGATTTTTCATTCGTCTGCGATGACGGCTATAGCTACGTTTAGATTTGCTCAGGAACAGCGAACCCGGAGGGTCCAGTTGCATGTGGGGCTGCATAAAGGCTCCCCTGGGGAGTTCACTTGTACCCAAAGCCTTCCTTTGGGGGCACTTTTGGATGGGCGAAAAGGGCTCGCAACACATTTCCTGGGGCCTGATTTTTCAGTCGTCTTCGATGCCATCTAGGGATATGTTTAGGTTTGCTCAGGAACAGCGAACCCGGAGGGTCCAGTTGCATGTGGGGCTGCGTAAAGGCTCCCCTGGGGAGTTCACTTGTACCCAAAGCCTTCCTTTGGGGGCACTTTTGGATGGGCGAAAAGGGCTCGGAACGCATTTCCTGGGGCCTGATTTTTCACACATCTGCGATGACGGCCAGGGCTACATTTCGGTTTGCTCAGGAACAGCGAACCCGGAGGGTCCAGTTGCATGTGGGGCTGCGTAAAGGCTCCCCTGGGGAGATCACTTGTACCCAAAGCCTTCCTTTGTGGGCACTTTTGGATGTGCGAAAAGGGCTCGTAACGCATTTCCTGGGGCCTGATTTTTCAGTCGTCTCCTATGACTGCTAGGGATATGTTTAGGGATGCTCGGAAACAGCGAACTCGGAGGGTCCAGTTGCATATGGGGCTGCGTAAAGGCTCCCCTGGGGAGTTCTCTTGTACCCAAAGCCTTCCTTTGGGGGCACTTTTGGATGCGCGAAAAGGGCTCGCAACGCATTTCCTGGGGCCTGATTTTTCAGTCGTCTCCGATGACGGCCAGGGCTACGTTTAGGTTTGCTCAGGAACAGCGAACCCGGAGGGTCCAGTTGCATGTGGGGCTTCGTAAAGGCTCCCCTGGGGAGTTCTCTTGTACCCAAAGCCTTCCTTTGGTGACACTTTTGGATGGTCCAAAGGGGCTTGCAACGCGTTTTCTGGGGCCCGGGTTTTCAGTCTTCTCCCATGCCACCTAGGGATATATTTAGGGTTGCTCGGAAAAATCGAACCCGAAGGGTCCAGTTGCATGTGGGGCTGCGTAAAGGCTCCCCTGGGGAGTTCTCTTGTACCCAAAGCCTTCCTTTGGGGGCACTTTTGGATGTGCAAAAAGGGCTCGTAACGCATTTCCTGGGGCCTGATTTTTCAGTCGTCTCCGATGACTGCTAGGGCTATGTTTAGGGATGCTGGGAAACAGCGAACCCGGAGGGTCCAGTTGCATGTGGGGCTGCGTAAAGGCTCCCCTGGGGAGTTCACTTGTACCCAAAGCCTTACTTTGCGGGCACTTTTGGATGGGCGAAAAGGGCTCGTAATGCATTTTCTGCGGCCTGATTTTTCAGTTGTCTCCGATGACTGCTAGGGCTATGTTTAGGGATGCTCGGAAACAGCGAACACGGAGGGTCCAGTTGCATGTGGGGCTGTGTTAAGGCTCCCCTGGGGAGTTCACTTCTACCCAAAGCCTTCCTTTGCGGGCACTTTTGGATGGTCCAAAGCGGCTCGCAACGCTTTTCCTGGGGGCTGATTTTTCAGTCGTCTCCGATGACGGCCAGGGCTACGTTTATGTTTGCTCAGGAACAGTGAACCCGGACGGTCCAGTTGCATGTGGGGCTGCGTAAAGGCTCCCCTGGGGACTTCACTTGTACCCAAAGCCTTCCTTTGGTGACACTTTTGGATGGTCCAGATGGGCTTGCAACGCGTTTTCTGGGGCCAGGGGTTTCAGTCTTCTCCCATGCTGGCTGGTGATATATTTAGGGTTGCTCGGAAAAATCGAACCCGAAGGGTCCAGTTGCATGTGGAGCTGCGTAAAGGCTCCCCTGGGAACTTCAGATGTACCCAAAGCCTTCCTTTGGGGGCACTTTTGGATGGTCCAAAGGGGCTTGCAACACATTTCCTGGGGCCTGATTTTTCATTCGTCTGCGATGACGGCTATAGCTACGTTTAGATTTGCTCAGGAACAGCGAACCCGGAGGGTCCAGTTGCATGTGGGGCTGCATAAAGGCTCCCCTGGGGACTTCACTTGTACCCAAAGCCTTCCTTTGGGGGCATTTTTGGATGGGCGAAAAGGGCTCGTAACGCATTTCCTGGGGCCTCATTTTTCAGTCGTCATCGATGCCGGCTAGGGCTCTGTTTTGGGATGCTCGGAAACAGCGAACCCTGAGGGTCCAGTTGCATGTGGGGCTGCGTAAAGGCTCCCCTGGGGAGTTCACTTGTACCCAAAGCCTTCCTTTGGTGACACTTGTGGATGGTCCAAAGGGGCTTGCAACGCATTACCTGGGGCCTGATTTTTCAGTCGTCTTCGATGCCGGCTAGGGCTATGTTTAGGGATGGCCAAAAACAGCGAACCCGGAGGGTCCAGTTGCATGTGGGGCTGCGTAAAGGCTCCCCTGGGGAGTTCTCTTGTACCCAAAGCCTTCCTTTGTTGACACTTTTGCATGCTCCAAAGGGGCTTGCAACGTGTTTTCTGGGGCCCGGGTTTTCAGTCTTCTCCCATGCCGCCTAGGGTTATGTTTAGGGTTGCTCGTAAAAATCGAACCCGGAGGGTCCAGTTGCATGTGGGGCTGCATAAAGGCTCCCCTGGGGAGATCACTTGTACCCAAAGCCTTCCTTTGGGGGCACATTTGGATGGGCGAAAAGGGCTCGCAACGCATTTCCTGGGGCCTGATTTTTCAGTCGTCTCCGATGACTGCGAGGGCTATGTTCAGGGATGCTCGGAAACAGCGAACTCGGAGGGTCCAGTTGAATATGGGGCTGTGTAAAGTCTCCCCTGGGGAGTTCACTTGTACCCAAAGCCTTCCTTTGCGGGCACTTTTGGATGGTCCAAAGCGGCTCGCAACGCATTTCCTGGGTTCTGATTTTTCCGTCGTCTCCGATGACGGCCAGGGCTACGTTTATGTTTGCTCAGGAACAGTGAACCCGGACGGTCCAGTTGCATGTGGGGCTGCGTAAAGGCTCCCCTGGGGAGTTCTCTTGTACCCAAAGCCTTCCTTTGGGGGCACTTTTGGATGGTCCAAATGGGCTCGCAACGCATTTCCTGGGGCCTGATTTTTCAGTCGTCTGCGATGATGGCTAGGGCTAAGTTTAGGGATGCTCAGGAACAGCGAACCCGGAGGGTCCAGTTGCATGTGGGGCTGTGTAAAGGCTCCCCTGGGGAGTTCTCTTGTACCCAAAGCCGTCCTTTGCGGTCACTTTTGGATGGGCGAAAAGGGCTCGCAACGCATTTCCTGGGGCCTGATTTTTCACTCGTCTTCGATGCCGTCTAGGGCTATGTTTAGGGATGCTCAGAAACAGCGAACCCGGAGGGTCCAGTTGCATGTGGGGCTGCGTAAAGGCTCCCCTGGGGAGTTCTCTTGTACCCAAAGCCTTCCTTTGGTGACACTTTTGGATGGTCCAAAGGGGCTTGCAACGCGTTTTCTGGGGCCCGGGTTTTCAGTCTTCTCCCATGCCGGCTAGGGTTATGTTTAGGGTTGCTCGGAAAAATCGAACCCGGAGGGTCCAGTTGCATGTGGGGCTGCGTAAAGGCTCCCCTGGGGAGTTCACTTGTACCCAAAGCCTTCCTTTGCGGGCACATTTGGATGGGCGAAAAGGCCTCGGAACGCATTTCCTGGGGCCTGATTTTTCAGTCGTCTCCGATGACGGCTAGGGCTACGTTTAGGTTTGCTCATGAACAGCGAACCCGGAGGGTCCAGTTGCATGTGGGGCTGCGTAAAGGCTCCCCTGGGGAGTTCACTTGTACCCAAAGCCTTCCTTTGGTGACACTTTTGGATGGTCCAATGGGGCTTGCAACGCGTTTTCTGGGGCCAGGGTTTTCAGTCTTCTCCCATGCCGGCTAGGGATATATTTAGGGTTGTTCGAAAAATCGAACCCGGACGGTCCAGTTGCATGTGGGGCTGCGTAAAGGCTCCCCTGGGGAGTTCTCTTGTACCCAAAGCCTTCCTTTGCGGGCACTTTTGGATGGTCCTAAGGGGCTCGCAACGCATTTCCTGGGGCCTGATTTTTCAATCGTCTCCGATGATGGCCAGGGCTACGTTTAGGTTTGCTCTGGAACAGCGAACACGGAGGGTCCAGTTGCATGTGGGGCTGTGTAAAGGCTCCCCTGGGGAGTTCACTTGTACCCAAAGCCTTCCTTTAGTGACACTTTTGGATGGGCGAAAAGGGCTTGCAACGCATTTCCTGGGGCCTGATTTTTCAGTCGTCTCCGATGACGGCCAGGGCTACGTTTATGTTTGCTCAGGAACAGTGAACCCGGACGGTCCAGTTGCATGTGGGGCTGCGTAAAGGCTCCCCTGGGGAATTCACTTGTACCCAAAGCCTTCCTTTGGTGACACTTTTGGATGGTCCAGAGGGGCTTGCAACGCGTTTTCTGCGGCCAGGGTTTTCAGTCTTCTCCCATGCTGGCTGGTGATATATTTAGGGTTGCTCGGAAAAATCGAACCCGAAGGGTCCAGTTGCATGTGGGGCTGCGTAAAGGCTCCCCTGGGAACTTCAGATGTACCCAAAGCCTTCCTTTGGGGGCACTTTTGGATGGTCCGAAGGGGCTCGCAACGCATTTCCTGGGGCCTGATTTTTCATTCGTCTGCGATGACGGCTATAGCTACGTTTAGATTTAATCAGGAACAGCGAACCCGGAGGGTCCAGTTGCATGTGGGGCTGCGTAAAGGCTCCCCTGGGGACTTCACTTGTATCCAAAGCCTTCCTTTGGGGGCACTTTTGGATGGGCAAAAAGGGCTCGTAACGCATTTCCTGGGGCCTGATTTTTCAGTCGTCATCGATGCCGGCTAGGGCTATGTTTAGGGATGCTCGGAAACAGCGAACCCGGAGGGTCCAGTTGGATGTGGGGCTGCGTAAAGGCTCCCCTGGGGAGATCTCTTGTACCCAAAGCCTTCCTTTGGTGACACTTGTGGATGGTCCAAAGGGGCTTGCAACGCATTACCTGGGGCCTGATTTTTCAGTCGTCTTCGATGCCGGCTAGGGCTATGTTTAGGGATGACCAAAAACAGCGAACCCGGAGGGTCCAGTTGCATGTGGGGCTGCGTAAAGGCTCCCCTGGGGAGTTCTCTTGTACCCAAAGCCTTCCTTTGTTGACACTTTTGCATGCTCCAAAGGGGCTTGCAACGTGTTTTCTGGGGCCCGGGTTTTCAGTCTTCTCCCATGCCGCCTAGGGTTATGTTTAGGGTTGCTCGGAAAAATCGAACCCGGAGGGTCCAGTTGCATGTGGGGCTGCGTAAAGGCTCCCCTGGGGAGATCACTTGTACCCAAAGCCTTCCTTTGGGGGCACTTTTGGATGGGCGAAAAGGGCTCGCAACGCATTTCCTGGGGCCTGATTTTTCAGTCGTCTCCGATGACGGCTAGTGCTACGTTTAGGTTTGCTCATGAACAGCGAACCCGGAGGGTCCAGTTGCATGTGGGGCTGCGTAAAGGCTCCCCTGGGGAGTTCTCTTGTACCCAAAGCCTTCCTTTGGTGACACTTTTGGATGGGCGAAAAGGCCTCGCAACGCATTTCCTGGGGCCTGATTTTTCAGTCGTCTCGGATGACTGCTAGGGCTATGTTCAGGGATGCTCGGAAACAGCGAACTCGGAGGGTCCAGTTGAATATGGGGCTGTGTAAAGTCTCCCCTGGGGAGTTCACTTGTACCCAAAGCCTTCTTTTGGGGGCACTTCTGGATGGTCCAAAGGGGCTTGCAACACATTTCCTGGGGCCTGATTTTTCAGTCGTCTGCGATGACGGCCAGGGCTACGTTTAGGTTTGCTCAGGAACAGCGAACCCGGAGGGTCCAGTTGGATGTGGGGCTGCGTAAAGGCTCCCCTGGGGAGTTCTCTTGTACCCAAAGCCTTCCTTTGGTGACACTTTTGGATGGTCCAAAGGGGCTTGCAACGCGTTTTCTGGGGCCTGGGTTTTCAGTCTTCTCCCATGCTGGCTAGTGATATATTTAGGGTTGCTCGGAAAAATCGAACCCGAAGGGTCCAGTTGCATGTGGGGCTGCGAAAAGGCTCCCCTGGGGAGTTCTCTTGTACCCAAAGCCTTCCTTTGGTGACACTTTTGGATGGGCGAAAAGGCCTCGGAACGCATTTCCTGGGGCCTGATTTTTCAGTCGTCTCGGATGACTGCTAGGGCTATGTTCAGGGATGCTCGGAAACAGCGAACTCGGAGGGTCCAGTTGAATATGGGGCTGTGTAAAGTCTCCCCTGGGGAGTTCACTTGTACCCAAAGCCTTCCTTTGCAGGCACTTTTGGATGGGCGAAAAGGGCTCGCAACGCATTTCCTGGGGCCTGATTTTTCACTCGTCTCCGATGACGGCTAGGGCTATGTTTAGGGAAGCTCGGAAACAGCGAACCCGGAGGGTCCAGTTGCATGTGGGGCTGCGTAAAGGCTCCCCTGGGGAGTTCTCTTGTACCCAAAGCCTTCCTTTGGTGACACTTTTGGATGGGCGAAAAGGCCTCGGAACGCATTTCCTGGGGCCTGATTTTTCAGTCGTCTCCGATGACTGCAAGGGCTATGTTTAGGGGTGCTAGGAAACAGCGAACTCGGAGGGTCCAGTTGCATATGGGGCTGCGTAAAGGCTCCCCTGGGGAGTTCACTTGTACCCAAAGCCTTCCTTTGGGGGCACTTTTGGATGGTCCAAAGGGGCTTGCAACGCATTTCGTGGGGCCTGATTTTTCAGTCGTCTGCGATGACGGCCAGGGCTACGTTTAGTTTTGCTCAGGAACAGCGAACCCGGAGGGTCCAGTTGCATGTGGGGCTGCGTAAAGGCTCCCCTGGGGAGTTCTCTTGTACCCAAAGCCTTCCTTTGGTGACACTTTTGGATGGTCCAAAGGGGCTTGCAACGCGTTTTCTGGGGCCAGGGTTTTCAGTCTTCTCCCATGCCGGCTAGGGATATATTTAGGGTTGCTCGGAAAAATCGAACCCGAAGGTTCCAGTTGCATGTGGGGCTGCGTAAAGGCTCCCCTGGGGAGTTCTCTTGTACCCAAAGCCTTCCTTTGGTGACACTTTTGGATGGTCCAAAGGGGCTTGCAACGCGTTTTCTGGGGCCAGGGTTTTCAGTCTTCTCCCATGCTGGCTAGTGATATATTTAGGGTTGCTCGGAAAAATCGAACCCGGAGGGTCCAGTTGCATGTGGGGCTGCGTAAAGGCTCCCCTGGGGAGTTCTCTTGTACCCAAAGCCTTCCTTTGGTGACACTTTTGGATGGGCGAAAAGGCCTCGGAATGCATTTCCTGGGGCCTGATTTTTCAGTCTTCTCCGATGACGGCTAGGGCTACGTTTAGGTTTGCTCATGAACAGCGAACCCGGAGGGTCCAGTTGCATGTGGGGCTGCGTAAAGGCTCCCCTGGGGAGTTCACTTGTACCCAAAGCCTTCCTTTGGTGACACTTTTGGATGGTCCAAAGGGGCTTGCAACGCTTTTTCTGTGGCCCGATTTTTCAGTCTTCTCCCATGCCGGCTAGGGATATATTTAGGGTTGTTCGAAAAATCGAACCAGGACGGTCCAGTTGCATGTGGGGCTGCGTAAAGGCTCCCCTGGGGAGTTCACTTGTATTCAAAGCCTTCCTTTGGTGACACTTTTGGATGGTCCTAAGGGGCTCGGAACGCATTTCCTGGGTCCTGATTTTTTAGTTGTCTCCGATGACTGCTAGGGCTATGTTCAGGGATTCTCGGAAACAGCAAACTCGGAGGGTCCAGTTGCATATGGGGCTGCGTAAAGTCTCCCCTGGGGAGTTCTCTTGTACCTAAAGCCTTCCTTTGGGGGCACTTTTGGATGGTCCAAAGGGGCTTGCAACGCGTTTTCTGGGGCCAGGGTTTTCAGTCTTCTCCCATGCCGGCTAGGGATATATTTAGGGTTGCTCGGAAAAATCGAACCCGAAGGGTCCAGTTGCATGTGGGGCTGCGTAAAGGCTCCCCTGGGGAGTTCTCTTGTACCCAAAGCCTTCCTTTGGTGACACTTTTGGATGGTCCAAAGGGGCTTGCAACGCGTTTTCTGGGGCCAGGGTTTTCAGTCTTCTCCCATGCCGGCTAGGGATATATTTAGGGTTGCTCGGAAAAATCGAACCCGAAGGGTCCAGTTGCATGTGGGGCTGCGTAAAGGCTCCCCTGGGGAGTTCTCTTGTACCCAAAGCCTTCCTTTGGAGGCACTTTTGGATGGTCCAAATGGGCTCGCAACGCATTTCCTGGGGCCTGATTTTTCAGTTTTCTTTGATGCCTACAAGGGCTATGTTTAGGGATGCTCAGAAAAATCGAACCCGAAGGGTCCATTTGCATGTGGGGCTGCGTAAAGGCTCCCCTGGGGAGTTCTCTTGTACCCAAAGCCTTCCTTTGGGGGCACATTTGGATGGGCGAAAAGGCCTCAGAACGCATTTCCTGAGGCCTGATTTTTCAGTCGTCTCCGATGACAGCTAGGGCTACGTTTAGGTTTGCTCATGAACAGCGAACCCGGAGGGTCCAGTTGCATGTGGGGCTGCGTAAAGGCTCCCCTGGGGAGTTCTCTTGTACCCAAAGCCTTCCTTTGGTGACACTTTTGGATGGGCGAAAAGGCCTCGCAACGCATTTCCTGGGGCCTGATTTTTCAGTCGTCTCCGATGACTGCTAGGGCTATGTTTAGGGGTGCTAGGAAACAGCGAACTCGGAGGGTCCAGTTGCTTATGGGGCTGCGTAAAGGCTCCCCTGGGGAGTTCACTTGTACCCAAAGCCTTCCTTTGGGGGCACTTTTGGATGGTCCAAAGGGGCTTGCAACGCATTTCCTGGGGCCTGATTTTTCAGTCGTCTGCGATGACGGCCAGGGCTACGTTTAGGTTTGCTCAGGAACAGCGAACCCGGAGGGTCCAGTTGCATGTGGGGCTGCGTAAAGGCTCCCCTGGGGAGTTCTCTTGTACCCAAAGCCTTCCTTTGGTGACACTTTTGGATGGTCCAAAGGGGCTTGCAACGCGTTTTCTGGGGCCAGGGTTTTCAGTCTTCTCCCATGCCGGCTAGGGATATATTTAGGGTTGCTCGGAAAAATCGAACCCGAAGGTTCCAGTTGCATGTGGGGCTGCGTAAAGGCTCCCCTGGGGAGTTCTCTTGTACCCAAAGCCTTCCTTTGGTGACACTTTTGGATGGTCCAAAGGGGCTTGCAACGCGTTTTCTGGGGCCTGATTTTTCAGTCTTCTCCCATTCTGGCTAGTGATATATTTAGGGTTGCTCGGAAAAATCGAACCCGGAGGGTCCAGTTGCATGTGGGGCTGCGTAAAGGCTCCCCTGGGGAGTTCTCTTGTACCCAAAGCCTTCCTTTGTTGACACTTTTGCATGCTCCAAAGGGGCTTGCAACGTGTTTTCTGGGGCCCGGGTTTTCAGTCTTCTCCCATGCCGCCTAGGGTTATGTTTAGGGTTGCTCGGAAAAATCGAACCCGGAGGGTCCAGTTGCATGTGGGGCTGCGTAAAGGCTCCCCTGGGGAGATCACTTGTACCCAAAGCCTTCCTTTGGGGGCACTTTTGGATGGGCGAAAAGGGCTCGCAACGCATTTCCTGGGGCCTGATTTTTCAGTCGTCTCCGATGACGTTAGTGCTACGTTTAGGTTTGCTCATGAACAGCGAACCCGGAGGGTCCAGTTGCATGTGGGGCTGCGTAAAGGCTCCCCTGGGGAGTTCTCTTGTACCCAAAGCCTTCCTTTGGTGACACTTTTGGATGGGCGAAAAGGCCTCGCAACGCATTTCCTGGGGCCTGATTTTTCAGTCGTCTCGGATGACTGCTAGGGCTATGTTCAGGGATGCTCGGAAACAGCGAACTCGGAGGGTCCAGTTGAATATGGGGCTGTGTAAAGTCTCCCCTGGGGAGTTCACTTGTACCCAAAGCCTTCCTTTGGGGGCACTTCTGGATGGTCCAAAGGGGCTTGTAACACATTTCCTGGGGCCTGATTTTTCAGTCGTCTGCGATGACGGCCAGGGCTACGTTTAGGTTTGCTCAGGAACAGCGAACCCGGAGGGTCCAGTTGCATGTGGGGCTGCGTAAAGGCTCCCCTGGGGAGTTCTCTTGTACCCAAAGCCTTCCTTTGGTGACACTTTTGGATGGTCCAAAGGGGCTTGCAACGCGTTTTCTGGGGCCTGGGTTTTCAGTCTTCTCCCATGCTGGCTAGGGATATATTTAGGGTTGCTCGGAAAAATCGAACCCGAAGGGTCCAGTTGCATGTGGGGCTGCGAAAAGGCTCCCCTGGGGAGTTCTCTTGTACCCAAAGCCTTCCTTTGGTGACACTTTTGGATGGGCGAAAAGGCCTCGGAACGCATTTCCTGGGGCCTGATTTTTCAGTCGTCTCGGATGACTGCTAGGGCTATGTTCAGGGATGCTCGGAAACAGCGAACTCGGAGGGTCCAGTTGAATATGGGGCTGTGTAAAGTCTCCCCTGGGGAGTTCACTTGTACCCAAAGCCTTCCTTTGCAGGCACTTTTGGATGGGCGAAAAGGGCTCGCAACGCATTTCCTGGGGCCTGATTTTTCACTCGTCTCCGATGACGGCTAGGGCTATGTTTAGGGAAGCTCGGAAACAGCGAACCCGGAGGGTCCAGTTGCATGTGGGGCTGCGTAAAGGCTCCCCTGGGGAGTTCTCTTGTACCCAAAGCCTTCCTTTGGTGACACTTTTGGATGGGCGAAAAGGCCTCGGAACGCATTTCCTGGGGCCTGATTTTTCAGTCGTCTCCGATGACTGCAAGGGCTATGTTTAGGGGTGCTAGGAAACAGCGAACTCGGAGGGTCCAGTTGCATATGGGGCTGCGTAAAGGCTCCCCTGGGGAGTTCACTTGTACCCAAAGCCTTCCTTTGGGGGCACTTTTGGATGGTCCAAAGGGGCTTGCAACGCATTTCGTGGGGCCTGATTTTTCAGTCGTCTGCGATGACGGCCAGGGCTACGTTTAGGTTTGCTCAGGAACAGCGAACCCGGAGGGTCCAGTTGCATGTGGGGCTGCGTAAAGGCTCCCCTGGGGAGTTCTCTTGTACCCAAAGCCTTCCTTTGGTGACACTTTTGGATGGTCCAAAGGGGCTTGCAACGCGTTTTCTGGGGCCAGGGTTTTCAGTCTTCTCCCATGCCGGCTAGGGATATATTTAGGGTTGCTCGGAAAAATCGAACCCGAAGGTTCCAGTTGCATGTGGGGCTGCGTAAAGGCTCCCCTGGGGAGTTCTCTTGTACCCAAAGCCTTCCTTTGGTGACACTTTTGGATGGTCCAAAGGGGCTTGCAACGCGTTTTCTGGGGCCAGGGTTTTCAGTCTTCTCCCATGCTGGCTAGTGATATATTTAGGGTTGCTCGGAAAAATCGAACCCGGAGGGTCCAGTTGCATGTGGGGCTGCGTAAAGGCTCCCCTGGGGAGTTCTCTTGTACCCAAAGCCTTCCTTTGGTGACACTTTTGGATGGGCGAAAAGGCCTCGGAATGCATTTCCTGGGGCCTGATTTTTCAGTCTTCTCCGATGACGGCTAGGGCTACGTTTAGGTTTGCTCATGAACAGCGAACCCGGAGGGTCCAGTTGCATGTGGGGCTGCGTAAAGGCTCCCCTGGGGAGTTCACTTGTACCCAAAGCCTTCCTTTGTTGACACTTTTGGATGGTCCAAAGGGGCTTGCAACGCGTTTTCTGTGGCCCGATTTTTCAGTCTTCTCCCATGCCGGCTAGGGATATATTTAGGGTTGTTCGAAAAATCGAACCAGGACGGTCCAGTTGCATGTGGGGCTGCGTAAAGGCTCCCCTGGGGAGTTCACTTGTATTCAAAGCCTTCCTTTGGTGACACTTTTGGATGGTCCAAAGGGGCTCGGAACGCATTTCCTGGGTCCTGATTTTTCAGTTGTCTCCGATGACTGCTAGGGCTATGTTCAGGGATTCTCGGAAACAGCAAACTCGGAGGGTCCAGTTGCATATGGGGCTGCGTAAAGTCTCCCCTGGGGAGTTCTCTTGTACCCAAAGCCTTCCTTTGGGGGCACTTTTGGATGGTCCAAAGGGGCTTGCAACGCGTTTTCTGGGGCCAGGGTTTTCAGTCTTCTCCCATGCCGGCTAGGGATATATTTAGGGTTGCTCGGAAAAATCGAACCCGAAGGGTCCAGTTGCATGTGGGGCTGCGTAAAGGCTCCCCTGGGGAGTTCTCTTGTACCCAAAGCCTTCCTTTGGTGACACTTTTGGATGGTCCAAAGGGGCTTGCAACGCGTTTTCTGGGGCCAGGGTTTTCAGTCTTCTCCCATGCTGGCTAGTGATATATTTAGGGTTGCTCGGAAAAATCGAACCCGGAGGGTCCAGTTTCATGTGGGGCTGCGTAAAGGCTCCCCTGGGGAGTTCTCTTGTACCCAAAGCCTTCCTTTGGTGACACTTTTGGATGGGCGAAAAGGCCTCGGAATGCATTTCCTGGGGCCTGATTTTTCAGTCTTCTCCGATGACGGCTAGGGCTACGTTTAGGTTTGCTCATGAACAGCGAACCCGGAGGGTCCAGTTGCATGTGGGGCTGCGTAAAGGCTCCCCTGGGGAGTTCTCTTGTACCCAAAGCCTTCCTTTGGTGACACTTTTGGATGGTCCAAAGGGGCTTGCAACGCTTTTTCTGTGGCCCGATTTTTCAGTCTTCTCCCATGCCGGCTAGGGATATATTTAGGGTTGTTCGAAAAATCGAACCAGGACGGTCCAGTTGCATGTGGGGCTGCGTAAAGGCTCCCCTGGGGAGTTCACTTGTATTCAAAGCCTTCCTTTGGTGACACTTTTGGATGGTCCAAAGGGGCTCGGAACGCATTTCCTGGGTCCTGATTTTTTAGGTGTCTCCGATGACTGCTAGGGCTATGTTCAGGGATTCTCGGAAACAGCAAACTCGGAGGGTCCAGTTGCATATGGGGCTGCGTAAAGTCTCCCCTGGGGAGTTCTCTTGTACCTAAAGCCTTCCTTTGGGGGCACTTTTGGATGGTCCAAAGGGGCTTGCAACGCGTTTTCTGGGGCCAGGGTTTTCAGTCTTCTCCCATGCCGGCTAGGGATATATTTAGGGTTGCTCGGAAAAATCGAACCCGAAGGGTCCAGTTGCATGTGGGGCTGCGTAAAGGCTCCCCTGGGGAGTTCTCTTGTACCCAAAGCCTTCCTTTGGTGACACTTTTGGATGGTCCAAAGGGGCTTGCAACGCGTTTTCTGGGGCCAGGGTTTTCAGTCTTCTCCCATGCCGGCTAGGGATATATTTAGGGTTGCTCGGAAAAATCGAACCCGAAGGGTCCAGTTGCATGTGGGGCTGCGTAAAGGCTCCCCTGGGGAGTTCTCTTGTACCCAAAGCCTTCCTTTGGAGGCACTTTTGGATGGTCCAAATGGGCTCGCAACGCATTTCCTGGGGCCTGATTTTTCAGTTTTCTTTGATGCCTACAAGGGCTATGTTTAGGGATGCTCAGAAAAATCGAACCCGAAGGGTCCAGTTGCATGTGGGGCTGCGTAAAGGCTCCCCTGGGGAGTTCTCTTGTACCCAAAGCCTTCCTTTGGGGGCACATTTGGATGGGCGAAAAGGGCTCGCAACGCATTTCCTGGGGCCTGATTTTTCAGTCGTCTCCGATGACAGCTAGGGCTACGTTTAGGTTTGCTCATGAACAGCGAACCCGGAGGGTCCAGTTGCATGTGGGGCTGCGTAAAGGCTCCCCTGGGGAGTTCTCTTGTACCCAAAGCCTTCCTTTGGTGACACTTTTGGATGGGCGAAAAGGCCTCGGAACGCATTTCCTGGGGCCTGATTTTTCAGTCGTCTCCGATGACTGCTAGGGCTATGTTTAGGGGTGCTAGGAAACAGCGAACTCGGAGGGTCCAGTTGCTTATGGGGCTGCGTAAAGGCTCCCCTGGGGAGTTCACTTGTACCCAAAGCCTTCCTTTGGGGGCACTTTTGGATGGTCCAAAGGGGCTTGCAACGCATTTCCTGGGGCCTGATTTTTCAGTCGTCTGCGATGACGGCCAGGGCTACGTTTAGGTTTGCTCAGGAACAGCGAACCCGGAGGGTCCAGTTGCATGTGGGGCTGCGTAAAGGCTCCCCTGGGGAGTTCTCTTGTACCCAAAGCCTTCCTTTGGTGACACTTTTGGATGGTCCAAAGGGGCTTGCAACGCGTTTTCTGGGGCCAGGGTTTTCAGTCTTCTCCCATGCCGGCTAGGGATATATTTAGGGTTGCTCGGAAAAATCGAACCCGAAGGTTCCAGTTGCATGTGGGGCTGCGTAAAGGCTCCCCTGGGGAGTTCAGTTGTACCCAAAGCCTTCCTTTGGGGGCACTTTTGGATGGGCGAAAAGGGCTCGCATCGCATTTCCTGGGGCCTGATTTTTCAGTTTTCTTTGATGCCTACAAGGGCTATGTTTAGGGATGCTCAGAAATAGCGAACCTGGAGGGTCCAGTTGCATGTGGGGCTGCGTAAAGGCTCCCCTGGGGAGTTCACTTGTACCCAAAGCCTTCCTTTGTTGACACTTTTGGATGGTCCAAAGGGGCTTGCAACGCATTTCCTGGGGCCCGGGTTTTCAGTCTTCTACCATGCCGGCTAGGGCTATGTTTAGGGATGGCCAAAAACAGCGAACCCGGACGGTCCAGTTGAATATGGGGCTGCGTAAACGCTCCCCTAGGGAGTTCTCTTGTACCCAAAGCCTTCCTTTGGCGACACTTTTGGATGGTCCAACGGGGCTTGCAACGTGTTTTCTGGGGCCCGGGTTTTCAGTCTTCTCCCATGCCGCCTAGGGTTATGTTTAGGGTTGCTCGGAAAAATCGAACCCGGAGGGTCCAGTTGCATGTGGGGCTGCGTAAAGGCTCCCCTGGGGAGTTCTCTTGTACCCAAAGCCTTCCTTTGGGGGCACATTTGGATGGGCGAAAAGGCCTCAGAACGCATTTCCTGGGGCCTGATTTTTCAGTCGTCTCCGATGACGGCTAGGGCTACGTTTAGGTTTGCTCATGAACAGCGAACCCGGAGGGTCCAGTTGCATGTGGGGCTGCGTAAAGGCTCCCCTGGGGAGTTCTCTTGTACCCAAAGCCTTCCTTTGGTGACACTTTTGGATGGGCGAAAAGGCCTCGGAACGCATTTCCTGGGGCCTGATTTTTCAGTCGTCTCCGATGACTGCTAGGGCTATGTTTAGGGGTGCTAGGAAACAGCGAACTCGGAGGGTCCAGTTGCATATGGGGCTGCGTAAAGGCTCCCCTGGGGAGTTCACTTGTACCCAAAGCCTTCTTTTGGGGGCACTTTTGGATGGTCCAAAGGGGCTTGCAACGCATTTCCTGGGGCCTGATTTTTCAGTCGTCTGCGATGACGGCCAGGGCTACGTTTAGGTTTGCTCAGGAACAGCGAACCCGGAGGGTCCAGTTGCATGTGGGGCTGCGTAAAGGCTCCCCTTGGGAGTTCTCTTGTACCCAAAGCCTTCCTTTGGTGACACTTTTGGATGGTCCAAAGGGGCTTGCAACGCGTTTTCTGGGGCCAGGGTTTTCGGTCTTCTCCCATGCCGGCTAGGGATATATTTAGGGTTGCTCGGAAAAATCGAACCCGAAGGTTCCAGTTGCATGTGGGGCTGCGTAAAGGCTCCCCTGGGGAGTTCTCTTGTACCCAAAGCCTTCCTTTGGTGACACTTTTGGATGGTCCAAAGGGGCTTGCAACGCGTTTTCTGGGGCCAGGGTTTTCAGTCTTCTCCCATGCTGGCTAGTGATATATTTAGGGTTGCTTGGAAAAATCGAACCCGGAGGGTCCAGTTGCATGTGGGGCTGCGTAAAGGCTCCCCTGGGGAGTTCACTTGTACCCAAAGCCTTCCTTTGGTGACACTTTGGATGGGCGAAAAGGCCTCGGAATGCATTTCCTGGGGCCTGATTTTTCAGTCTTCTCCGATGACGGCTAGGGCTACGTTTAGGTTTGCTCATGAACAGCGAACCCGGAGGGTCCAGTTGCATGTGGGGCTGCGTAAAGGCTCCCCTGGGGAGTTCTCTTGTACCCAAAGCCTTCCTTTGGTGACACTTTTGGATGGTCCAAAGGGGCTTGCAACGCGTTTTCTGGGGCCAGGATTTTCGGTCTTCTCCCATGCCGGCTAGGGATATATTTAGGGTTGCTCGGAAAAATCGAACCCGAAGGTTCCAGTTGCATGTGGGGCTGCGTAAAGGCTCCCCTGGGGAGTTCTCTTGTACCCAAAGCCTTCCTTTGGTGACACTTTTGGATGGTCCAAAGGGGCTTGCAACGCGTTTTCTGGGGCCAGGGTTTTCAGTCTTCTCCCATGCTGGCTAGTGATATATTTAGGGTTGCTTGGAAAAATCGAACCCGGAGGGTCCAGTTGCATGTGGGGCTGCGTAAAGGCTCCCCTGGGGAGTTCACTTGTACCCAAAGCCTTCCTTTGGTGACACTTTGGATGGGCGAAAAGGCCTCGGAATGCATTTCCTGGGGCCTGATTTTTCAGTCTTCTGCGATGACGGCTAGGGCTACGTTTAGGTTTGCTCATGAACAGCGAACCCGGAGGGTCCAGTTGCATGTGGGGCTGCGTAAAGGCTCCCCTGGGGAGTTCACTTGTACCCAAAGCCTTCCTTTGGTGACACTTTTGGATGGTCCAAAGGGGCTTGCAACGCGTTTTCTGGGGCCAGGGTTTTCAGTCTTCTCCCATGCCGGCTAGGGATATATTTAGGGTTGTTCGAAAAATCGAACCAGGACGGTCCAGTTGCATGTGGGGCTGCGTAAAGGCACCCGTGGGAGTTCACTTGTATCCAAAGCCTTCCTTTGGTGACACTTTTGGATGGTCCAAAGGGGCTCGGAACGCATTTCCTGGGTCCTGATTTTTCAGTCGTCTCCGATGACTGCTAGGGATATGTTCAGGGATTCTCGGAAACAGCAAACTCGGAGGGTCCAGTTGCATATGGGGCTGCGTAAAGTCTCCCCTGGGGAGTTCTCTTGTACCCAAAGCCTTCCTTTGGGGGCACTTTTGGATGGTCCAAAGGGGCTTGCAACGCGTTTTCTGGGGCCAGGGTTTTCAGTCTTCTCCCATGCCGGCTAGGGATATATTTAGGGTTGCTCGGAAAAATCGAACCCGAAGGGTCCAGTTGCATGTGGGGCTGCGTAAAGGCTCCCCTGGGGAGTTCTCTTGTACCCAAAGCCTTCCTTTGGTGACACTTTTGGATGGTCCAAAGGGGCTTGCAACGCGTTTTCTGGGGCCAGGGTTTTCAGTCTTCTCCCATGCCGGCTAGGGATATATTTAGGGTTGCTCGGAAAAATCGAACCCGAAGGGTCCAGTTGCATGTGGGGCTGCGTAAAGGCTCCCCTGGGGAGTTCTCTTGTACCCAAAGCCTTCCTTTGGAGGCACTTTTGGATGGTCCAAATGGGCTCGCAACGCATTTCCTGGGGCCTGATTTTTCACTCGTCTCCGATGACGGCTAGGGCTACGTTTAGGTTTGCTCAGGAACAGCGAACCCGGAGGGTCCAGTTGCATGTGGGGCTGCGTAAAGGCTCCCCTGGGGAGTTCACTTGTACCCAAAGCCTTCCTTTGGGGGCACTTTTGGATGGGCGAAAAGGGCTCGCAACGCATTTCCTGGGGCCTGATTTTTCAGTCGTCTCTGATGACGGCTAGGGCTACGTTTAGGTTTGCTCAGGAACAGCGAACCCGGAGGGTCCAGTTGCATGTGGGGCTGCGTAAAGGCTCCTCTGGGGAGTTCACTTGTACCCAATGCCTTCCTTTGGTGACACTTTTGGATGGTCCAAAGGGGCTTGCAACGCGTTTTCTGGGGCCATTGTTTTCAGTCTTCTCCCATGCCGTCTAGGGCTATGTTTAGGGATGCTCGGAAACAGCGAACCCGGAGGGTCCAGTTGCATGTGGGGCTGTGTAAAGGCTCCCCTGGGGAGTTCTCTTGTACCCAAAGCCTTCCTTTGGGGGCACTTTTGGATGGGCGAAAAGGGCTCGCAACGCATTTCCTGGGGCTTGATTTTTCAGTTTTCTTTGATGCCTACAAGGGCTATGTTTAGGGATGCTCAGAAAAATCGAACCCGAAGGGTCCAGTTGCATGTGGGGCTGCGTAAAGGCTCCCCTGGGGAGTTCACTTGTACCCAAAGCCTTCATTTGTTGACACTTTTGGATGGTCCAAAGGGGCTTGCAACGCATTTTCTGGGGCCCGGGTTTCAGTCTTCTCCCATGCCGGCTAGGGCTATGTTTAGGGATGGCCAAAAACAGCGAACCCGGAAGGTCCAGTTGAATATGGGGCTGCGTAAACGCTCCCCTGGGGAGTTCTCTTGTACCCAAAGCCTTCCTTTGGGGGCACATTTGGATGGGCGAAAAGGCCTCAGAACGCATTTCCTGAGGCCTGATTTTTCAGTCGTCTCCGATGACAGCTAGGGCTACGTTTAGGTTTGCTCATGAACAGCGAACCCGGAGGGTCCAGTTGCATGTGGGGCTGCGTAAAGGCTCCCCTGGGGAGTTCTCTTGTACCCAAAGCCTTCCTTTGGTGACACTTTTGGATGGGCGAAAAGGCCTCGGAACGCGTTTCCTGGGGCCTGATTTTTCAGTCGTCTCCGATGACTGCTAGGGCTAGGTTTAGGGGTGCTAGGAAACAGCGAACTCGGAGGGTCCAGTTGCTTATGGGGCTGCGTAAAGGCTCCCCTGGGGAGTTCACTTGTACCCAAAGCCTTCCTTTGGGGGCACTTTTGGATGGTCCAAAGGGGCTTGCAACGCATTTCCTGGGGCCTGATTTTTCAGTCGTCTGCGATGACGGCCAGGGCTACGTTTAGGTTTGCTCAGGAACAGCGAACCCGGAGGGTCCAGTTGCATGTGGGGCTGCGTAAAGGCTCCCCTGGGGAGTTCTCTTGTACCCAAAGCCTTCCTTTGGTGACACTTTTGGATGGTCCAAAGGGGCTTGCAACGCGTTTTCTGGGGCCTGATTCTTCAGTCTTCTCCCATTCTGGCTAGTGATATATTTAGGGTTGCTCAAAAAAATCGAACCCGGAGGGGTCCAGTTGCATGTGGGGCTGCGTAAAGGCTCCCCTGGGGAGTTCAGTTGTACCCAAAGCCTTCCTTTGGGGGCACTTTTGGATGGTCCAAATGGGCTCGCAACGCATTTCCTGGGGCCTGATTTTTCAGTCGTCTCCGATGATGGCTAGGGCTACGTTTAGGGATGCTCAGGAACAGCGAACCCGGAGGGTCCAGTTGCATGTGGGGCTGTGTAAAGGCTCCCCTGGGGATTTCACTTGTACCCAAAGCCTTCCTTTGCGGGCACTTTTGGATGGGCGAAAAGGGCTCGCAACGCATTTTCTGGGGCCTGATTTTTCAGTCGTCTCCGATGACGGCTAGGGCTTTGTTTAGGGATGCTCGGAAACAGCGAACCCGGAGGGTCCAGTTGCATGTGGGGCTGCGTAAAGTCTCCCCTTGGGTGTTCACTTGTACCCAAAGCCTTCCTTTGAGGGCACTTTTGGATGGTCCAAAGGGGCTTGCAACGCGTTTTCTGGGGCCAGGGTTTTCAGTCTTCTCCCATGCCGGCTAGGGATATATTTAGGGTTGTTCGAAAAATCGAACCCGGACGGTCCAGTTGCATGTGGGGCTGCGTAAAGGCTCCCCTGGGGACTTCAGATGTACCCAAAGCCTTCCTTTGGGGGCACTTTTGGATGGGCGAAAAGGGCTCGCAACACATTTCCTGGGGCCTGATTTTTCAGTCGTCTCCTATGACGGCCAGGGCTACGTTTAGGTTTGCTCAGGAACAGCGAACCCGGAGGGTCCAGTTGCATGTGGGGCTGCGTAAAGGCTCCCCTAAGGAGTTCACTTGTACCCAAAGCCTTCCTTTGGTGACACTTTTGGATGGGCGAAAAGGGCTCGCAACGCATTTCCTGGGCCCTGATTTTTCAGTCGTCATCGATGCCGGCTAGGGCTCTGTTTTGGGATGCTCGGAAACAGCGAACCCGGAGGGTCCAGTTGCATGTGGGGCTGCGTAAAGGCTCCCCTGGGGAGTTCACTTGTACCCAAAGCCTTCCTTTGCGGGCACTTTTGGATGGGCGAAAAGGGCTCGCAACACATTTCCTGGGGCCTGATTTTTCAGTCGTCTTCGATGCCGTCTAGGGCTATGTTTAGGGATGCTCGGAAACAGCGAACCCGGAGGGTCCAGTTGCATGTGGGGCTGCGTAAAGGCTCCCCTGGGGACTTCACTTGTACCCAAAGCCTTCCTTTGGGGGCACTTTTGGATGGGCGAAAAGGGCTTGCAACGCATTTCCTGGGGCCTGATTTTTCAGTCGTCTTCGATGCCGTCTAGGGCTCTGTTTTGGGATGCTCGGAAACAGCGAACCCGGAGGGTCCAGTTGCATGTGGGGCTGCGTGAAGGCTCCCCTGGGGAGTTCACTTGTACCCAAAGCCTTCCTTTGCGGGCACTTTTGGATGGGCGAAAAGGGCTCGCAACACATTCCCTGGGGCCTGATTTTTCAGTCGTCTTCGATGCCGTCTAGGGCTATGTTTAGGGATGCTCGGAAACAGCGAACCCGGAGGGTCCAGTTGCATGTGGGGCTGCGTAAAGGCTCCCCTGGGGACTTCACTTGTACCCAAAGCGTTCCTTTGGGGGCACTTTTGGATGGGCAAAAAGGGCTTGCAACGCATTTCCTGGGGCCTGGTTTTTCAGTCGTCTCCGATGACGGCCAGGGCTACGTTTAGGTTTGCTCAGGAACAGCGAACCCGGAGGGTCCAGTTGCATGTGGGGCTGCGTAAAGGCTCCCCTGGGGAGTTCTCTTGTACCCAAAGCCTTCCTTTGGTGACACTTTTGGATGGTCCAAAGGGGCTTGCAACGCGTTTTCTGGGGCCCGGGTTTTCAGTCTTCTCCCATGCCGGCTAGGGATATATTTAGGGTTGCTCGGAAAATTCGAACCCGAAGGGTCCAGTTGCATGTGGGGCTGTGTAAAGGCTCCCCTGGGGAGTTCTCTTGTACCCAAAGCCTTCCTTTGGGGGCACTTTTGGATGGGCGAAAAGGGCTCGCAACGCATTTCCTGGGGCCTGATTTTTCAGTTTTCTTTGATGCCTACAAGGGCTATGTTTAGGGATGCTCAGAAACAGCGAACCTGGAGGGTCCAGTTGCATGTGGGGCTGCGTAAAGGCTCCCCTGGGGAGTTCTCTTGTACCCAAAGCCTTCCTTTGGGGGCACTTTTGGATGGTCCGAAGGGGCTCGCAACGCATTTCCTGGGGCCTGATTTTTCACTCGTCTCCGATGACGGCTAGGGCTACGTTTAGGTTTGCTCGGAACAGCGAACCCGGAGGGTCCAGTTGCATGTGGGGCTGCGTAAAGGCTCCCCTGGGGAGTTCACTTTTACCCAAAGCCTTCCTTTTGGGGGCACTTTTGGGTGGGCTAAAAAGGGCTCGCAACGCATTTCCTGGGGCCTGATTTTTCAGTTTTCTTTTATGCCGGCAAGGGCTATGTTTAGGGATGCTCAGAAATAGCGAAACCGGAGGGTCAGTTGCATGTGGGGCTGCGTAAAGGCTCCCCTGGGGAGTTCTCTTGTACCCAAAGCCTTCCTTTGGGGGCACTTTTGGATGGGCGAAAAGGGCTCACAACGCATTTCCTGGGGCCTGATTTTTCACTCGTCTCCGATGACGGCTAGGGCTACGTTTAGGTTTGCTCAGGAAAAGCGAACCAGGAGGGTCCAGTTGCATGTGGGGCTGCGTAAAGGCTCCCCTGGGGAGTTCAATTGTACCCAAAGTCTTCCTTTGCGGGCACTTTTGGATTGTCCAAAGGGGCTTGCATCGCGTTTTCTGGGGCCTGATTTTTCAGTCGTCTTCCATGGCGGCTAGGGCTATGTTTAGGGATGCTCGGAAACAGCGAACCCGTAGGGTCCAGTTGCATGTGGGGCTGCGTAAAGGCTCCCCTGGGGAGTTCACTTGTACCCAAAGCCTTCCTTTGGGGGCGATTTTGTGGATGGGCGAAAAGGGCTCGCAACGCATTTCCTGGGGCCTTATTTTTCAGTCGTCTTCGATGGCGGCTAGGGCTATGTTTAGGGATGCTCGGGAACAGCGAACACGGAGGGGCCAGTTGCATGTGAGCTGCGTAAAGGCTCCCCTGGGGACTTCACTTTTACCCAAAGCCTTCCTTTTGGGGGCACTTTTGGGTGGGCGAAAAGGGCTCGCAACGCATTTCCTGGGGCCTGATTTTTCAGTTTTCTTTTATGCCGGCAAGGGCTATGTTTAGGGATGCTCAGAAATAGCGAAACTGGAGGGTCCAGTTGCATGTGGGGCTGCGTAAAGGCTCCCCTGGGGAGTTCTCTTGTACCCAAAGCCTTCCTTTGGGGGCACTTTTGGATGGGCGAAAAGGGCTCACAACGCATTTCCTGGGGCCTGATTTTTCACTCGTCTCCGATGACGGCTAGGGCTACGTTTAGGTTTGCTCAGGAACAGCGAACCCGGAGGGTCCAGTTGCATGTGGGGCTGCGTAAAGGCTCCCCTGGGGAGTTCACTTTTACCCAAAGTCTTCCTTTGCGGGCACTTTTGGATGGTCCAAAGGGGCTTGCAACGCGTTTTCTGGGGCCTGATTTTTCAGTCGTCTTCCATGGCGGCTAGGGCTATGTTTAGGGATGCTCGGAAACAGCGAACCCGAAGGGTCCAGTTGCATGTGGGGCTGCGTAAAGGCTCCCCTGGGGACTTCACTTGTACCCTTAGCCTTCCTTTGGGGGCACTTTTGGATGGGCGAAAAGGGCTCGGAACGCATTTCCTGGGGCCTGATTTTTCAGTCGTCTTCGATGGCGGCTAGGGCTATGTTTAGGGATGATCGGAAACAGCGAACCCGGAGGGTCCAGTTGCATGTGGGGCTGCGTAAAGGCTCCCCTGGGGAGTTCACTTGTACCCAAAGTCTTCCTTTGGGGGCACTTTTGGATGGGCGAAAAGGTCTCGCAATGCATTTCCTGGGGCCTGATTTTTCAGTCGTCTCCGATGACGGCTAGTGCTACGTTTAGGTTTGCTCAGGAACAGCGAACCCGGAGGGGTCCAGTTGCATGTGGGGCTGCGTAAAGGCTCCCCTGGGGAGTTCTCTTGTACCCAAAGCCTTCCTTTGGGGGCACTTTTGGATGGGCGAAAAGGGCTCGGAACGCATTTCCTGGGGCCTGATTTTTCAGTCGTCTTCGATGCCGGCTACGGCTATGTTTAGGGATGCTCGGAAATAGCGAACCCGGAGGGTCCAGTTGCATGTGGGGCTGAATAAAGGCTCCCCTGGGGAGATCACTTTTACCCAAAGCCTTCCTTTGGGGGCACTTTTGGATGGGCGAAAAGGGCTCGCAACGCGTTTTCTGGGGCACGGGTTTTCAGTCTTCTCCCATGCTGGCTAGGGTTATGTTTAGGTTTGCTCAGGAACAGCGAACCCGGAGGGTCCAGTTGCATGTGGGGCTGCGTAAAGGCTCCCCTGGGGAGTTCTCTTGTACCCAAAGCCTTCCTTTGGGGGCACTTTTGTGGATGGGCGAAAAGTGCTCGCAACGCATTTCCTGGGGCCTGATTTTTCAGTTTTCTTTTATGCCGGCAAGGGCTATGTTTAGGGATGCTCAGAAATAGCGAAACTGGAGGGTCCAGTTGCATGTGGGGCTGCGTAAAGGCTCCCCTGGGGAGTTCTCTTGTACCCAAAGCCTTCCTTTGGGGGCACTTTTGGATGGGCGAAAAGGGCTCACAACGCATTTCCTGGGGCCTGATTTTTCACTCGTCTCCGATGACGGCTAGGGCTACGTTTAGGTTTGCTCAGGAACAGCGAACCCGGAGGGTCCAGTTGCATGTGGGGCTGCGTAAAGGCTCCCCTGGGGAGTTCACTTTTACCCAAAGTCTTCCTTTGCGGGCACTTTTGGATGGTCCAAAGGGGCTTGCAACGCGTTTTCTGGGGCCTGATTTTTCAGTCGTCTTCCATGGCGGCTAGGGCTATGTTTAGGGATGCTCGGAAACAGCGAACCCGTAGGGTCCAGTTGCATGTGGGGCTGCGTAAAGGCTCCCTTGGGGAGTTCACTTGTACCCAAAGCCTTCCTTTGGGGGCACTTTTGGATGGGCGAAAAGGGCTCGGAACGCATTTCCTGGGGCCTGATTTTTCAGTCGTCTTCGATGGCGGCTAGGGCTATGTTTAGGGATGATCGGAAACAGCGAACCCGGAGGGTCCAGTTGCATGTGGGGCTGCGTAAAGGCTCCCCTGGGGAGTTCACTTGTACCCAAAGTCTTCCTTTGGGGGCACTTTTGGATGGGCGAAAAGGCCTCGCAATTCATTTCCTGGGGCCTGATTTTTCTGTCGTCTCCGATGACGGCTAGTGCTATGTTTAGGTTTGCTCAGGAACAACGAACCCAAAGGGTCCAGTTGCATGTGGGGCTGCGTAAAGGCTCCCCTGGGGAGTTCTCTTGTACCCAAAGCCTTCCTTTGGGGGCACTTTTGGATGGTCCTAAGGGGCTCGCAACGCATTTCCTGGGGCCTGATTTTTCAGTCGTCTTCGATGCCGGCTACGGCTATGTTTAGGGATGCTCGGAAATAGCGAACCCGGAGGGTCCAGTTGCATGTGGGGCTGAATAAAGGCTCCCCTGGGGAGATCACTTTTACCCAAAGCCTTCCTTTGGGGGCACTTTTGGATGGGCGAAAAGGGCTCGCAACGCGTTTTCTGGGGCACGGGTTTTCAGTCTTCTCCCATGCCGGCTAGGGCTATGTTTAGGTTTGCTCAGGAACAGCGAACCCGGAGGGTCCAGTTGCATGTGGGGCTGCGTAAAGGCTCCCCTGGGGAGTTCTCTTGTACCCAAAGCCTTCCTTTGGGGGCACTTTTGGATGGTCCAAAGGGGCTTGCAACGCGTTTTCTGGGGCCTGATTTTTCAGTCGTCTTCGATGGCGGCTAGGGCTATGTTTAGGGATGCTCGGAAACAGCGAACCCGTAGGGTCCAGTTGCATGTGGGGCTGCGTAAAGGCTCCCCTGGGGAGTTCACTTGTACCCAAAGCCTTCCTTTGGGGGAACTTTTGTGGATGGGCGAAAAGTGCTCGCAACGCATTTCCTGGGGTCTGATTTTTCAGTTTTCTTTTATGCCGGCAAGGGCTATGTTTAGGGATGCTCAGAAATAGCGAAACTGGAGGGTCCAGTTGCATGTGGGGCTGCGTAAAGGCTCCCCTGGGGAGTTCTCTTGTACCCAAAGCCTTCCTTTGGGGGCACTTTTGGATGGGCGAAAAGGGCTCACAACGCATTTCCTGGGGCCTGATTTTTCACTCGTCTCCGATGACGGCTAGGGCTACGTTTAGGTTTGCTCAGGAACAGCGAACCCGGAGGGTCCAGTTGCATGTGGGGCTGCGTAAAGGCTCCCCTGGGGAGTTCACTTTTACCCAAAGTCTTCCTTTGCGGGCACTTTTGGATGGTCCAAAGGGGCTTGCAACGCGTTTTCTGGGGCCTGATTTTTCAGTCGTCTTCCATGGCGGCTAGGGCTATGTTTAGGGATGCTCGGAAACAGCGAACCCGTAGGGTCCAGTTGCATGTGGGGCTGCGTAAAGGCTCCCTTGGGGAGTTCACTTGTACCCAAAGCCTTCCTTTGGAGGCACTTTTGGATGGGCGAAAAGGGCTCGGAACGCATTTCCTGGGGCCTGATTTTTCAGTCGTCTTCGATGGCGGCTAGGGCTATGTTTAGGGATGATCGGAAACAGCGAACCCGGAGGGTCCAGTTGCATGTGGGGCTGCGTAAAGGCTCCCCTGGGGAGTTCACTTGTACCCAAAGTCTTCCTTTAGGGGCACTTTTGGATGGGCGAAAAGGCCTCGCAATGCATTTCCTGGGGCCTGATTTTTCAGTCGTCTCCGATGACGGCTAGTGCTACGTTTAGGTTTGCTCAGGAACAGCGAACCCGGAGGGTCCAGTTGCATGTGGGGCTGCGTAAAGGCTCCCCTGCGGAGTTCTCTTGTACCCAAAGCCTTCCCTTGGGGGCACTTTTGGATGGTCCAAAGGGGCTTGCAACGTGTTTTCTGGGGCCTGATTTTTCAGTCGTCTTCGATGGCGGCTAGGGCTATGTTTAGGGATGCTCGGAAACAGCGAACCCGTAGGGTCCAGTTGCATGTGGGGCTGCGTAAAGGCTCCCCTGGGGAGTTCACTTGTACCCAAAGCCTTCCTTTGGGGGCACTTTTGTGGATGGGCGAAAAGTGCTCGCAACGCAGTTCCTGGGGCCTGATTTTTCAGTCTTCTCCGATGACGGCTAGGGCTACGTTTAGGTTTGCTTAGGAAAAGCGAACCTGGAGGGACCAGTTGCATGTGGGGCTGCGTAAAGGCTCCCCTGGGGAGTTCACTTGTACCCAAAGTCTTCCTTTGCGGGCACTTTTGGATGGTCCAAAGGGGCTTGCAACGCGTTTTCTGGGGCCTGATTTTTTAGTCGTCTTCGATGCCGGCTTGGGCTATGTTTAGGGATGCTCGGAAACAGCGAACGCGGAGGGTCCAGTTGCATGTGGGGCTGCGTAAAGGCTCCCCTGGGGAGTTCACTTGTACCCAAAGTCTTCCTTTGGGGGCACAATTGGATGGGCGAAAAGGGCTCGGAACGCATTTTCTGGGGCCTGATTTTTCAGTCGTCTCCGATGACGGCTAGGGCTACGGTTAGGTTTGCTCAGGAACACCGGACCCGGAGGGTCCAGTTGCATGTGGGGCTGCGTAAAGGCTCCCCTGGGGAGATCACTTGTACCCAAAGCCTTCCTTTGGGGGCACTTTTGGATCGAAGAAAAAGGCTCGCAACGCATTTCCTGGGGCCTGATTTTTCAGTCGTCTTCAATGCCGGCTAGGGCTATGTTTAGGGATGTTCGGAAACAGCGAACCCGGAGGGTCCAGTTGCATGTGGGGCTGCGTAAAGGCTCCCCTGGGGAGTTCTCTTGTACCCAAAGCCTTCCTTTGGGGGCACTTTTGGATGGGCGAAAAGGCCTCGGAATGCATTTCCTGGGGCCTGATTTTTCACTCGTCTCTGATGACGGCTAGTGCTACGTTTAGGTTTGCTCAGGAACAGCGAACCCGGAGGGTCCAGTTGCATGTGGGGCTGCGTAAAGGCTCCCCTGGGGAGTTCTCTTGTACCCAAAGCCTTCCTTTGGTGACACTTTTGGATGGTCCAAAGGGGCTTGCAACGCGTTTTCTGGGGCCCGGGTTTTCAGTCTTCTCCCATGCCGGCTAGGGATATATTTAGGGTTGCTCGGAAAATTCGAACCCGAAGGGTCCAGTTGCATGTGGGGCTGTGTAAAGGCTCCCCTGGGGAGTTCTCTTGTACCCAAAGCCTTCCTTTGGGGGCACTTTTGGATGGGCGAAAAGGGCTCGCAACGCATTTCCTGGGGCCTGATTTTTCAGTTTTCTTTGATGCCTACAAGGGTTATGTTTAGGGATGCTCAGAAACAGCGAACCTGGAGGGTCCAGTTGCATGTGGGGCTGCGTAAAGGCTCCCCTGGGGAGTTCACTTGTACCCAAAGCCTTCCTTTGGTGACACTTTTGGATGGTCCAAAGGGGCTTGCAACGCATATTCTGGGGCCCGGGTTTTCAGTCTTCTCCCATGCCGGCTAGTGATATATTTAGGGTTGCTCTGAAATGGCGAACCCGGAGGGTCTAGTTGAATATGGGGCTGCGTAAACGCTCCCCTGGGAACTTCAGATATACCCAAAGCCTTCCTTTGGGGGCACTTTTGGATGGTCCAATGGGGCTTGCAACGCATTACCTGGGGCCTGATTTTTCAGTCGTCTTCGATGCCGGCTAGGGCTATGTTTAGGGATGGCCAAAAACAGCGAACCCAAAGGGTCCAGTTGCATGTGGGGCTGCGTAAACGCTCCCCTGGGGAGTTCTCTTGTACCCAAAGCCTTCCTTTGGTGACACTTTTGGCTGGTCCAAAGGGGCTTGCAACGTGTTTTCTGGTGCCCGGGTTTTCAGTCTTCTCCCATGCCGGCTAGGGTTATGTTTAGGGTTGCTCGGAAAAATCGAACCCGGAGGGTCCAGTTGCATGTGGGGCTGCGTAAAGGCTCCCCTGGGGAGTTCTCTTGTACCCAAAGCCTTCCTTTGGGGGCACTTTTGGATGGTCCAAAGGGGCTTGCGACGCATTTCCTCGGGCCTGATTTTTCAGTCTTCTGCGATGACGGCCAGGGCTACGTTTAGGTTTGCTCAGGAACAGCGAACCCGGAGGGTCCAGTTGCATGTGGGGCTGCGTAAAGGCTCCCCTGGGGAGTTCTCTTGTACCCAAAGCCTTCCTTTGGGGGCACTTTTGTGGATGGGCGAAAAGGGCTCGCAACGCATTTCCTGGGGCCGGATTTTTCAGTCGTCATCGATGCCGGCTAGGGCTCTGTTTTGGGATGCTCGGAAACAGCGAACCCGAAGGGTCCAGTTGCATGTGGGGCTGCGTAAAGGCTCCCCTGGGGAGTTCATTTGTACCCAAAGCCTTCCTTTGGGGGCACTTTTGGATGGGCGAAAAGGGCTCGCAACACATTTCCTGGGGCCTGATTTTTCAGTCGTCTTCGATGCCGTCTAGGGCTATGTTTAGGGATGCTCGGAAACAGCGAACCCGGAGGGTCCAGTTGCATGTGGGGCTGCGTAAAGGCTCCCCTGGGGACTTCACTTGTACCCAAAGCCTTCCTTTGGGGGCACTTTTGGATGGGCGAAAAGGGCTCGGAACGCATTTCCTGGCGCCTGATTTTTCAGTCGTCATCGATGCCGTCTACGGCTATGTTTAGGGATGCTCGGAAACAGCGAACCCGGAGGGTCCAGTTGCATGTGGGGCTGCGTGAAGGCTCCCCTGGGGAAATCACTTGTACCCAAAGCCTTCCTTTGCGGGCACTTTTGGATGGGCGAAAAGGGCTCGTAACGCATTTCCTGGGGCCTGATTTTTCAGTCATCTCCGATGACTGCTAGGGCTATGTTTAGGGATGCTCGGAAACAGCGAACCCGGAGGGTCCAGTAGCATGTGGGGCTGCGTAAAGGCTCCCCTGGGGAGTTCTCTTGTACCCAAAGCCTTCCTTTGGGGGCACTTTTGGATGGTCCTAAGGGGCTTGCAACGCATTTCCTGGGGCCTGATTTTTCAGTCGTCTCCGATGACGGCCAGGGCTTCGTTTAGGTTTGCTCAGGAACAGCGAACCCGGAGGGTCCAGTTGCATGTGGGGCTGTGTAAAGGCTCCCCTGGGGAGTTCTCTTGTACCCAAAGACTTCCTTTGGTGACACTTTTGGATGGTCCAAAGGGGCTTGCAACGCGTTTTCTGGGGCCCGGGTTTTCAGTCTTCTCCCATGCCGCCTAGGGATATATTTAGGGTTGCTCGGAAAAATCGAACCCGAAGGGTCCAGTTGCATGTGGGGCTGCGTAAAGGCTCCCCTGGGGAGTTCTCTTGTACCCAAAGCCTTCCTTTTGGGGGCACTTTTGGGTGGGCTAAAAAGGGCTCGCAACGCATTTCCTGGGGCCTGATTTTTCAGTTTTCTTTTATGCCGGCAAGGGCTATGTTTAGGGATGCTCAGAAATAGCGAACCCGGAGGGTCCAGTTGCATGTGGGGCTGCGTAAAGGCTCCCCTGGGGAGTTCACTTGTACCCAAAGCCTTCCTTTTGGGGGCACTTTTGGGTGGGATAAAAAGGGCTCGCAACGCATTTCCTGGGGCCTGATTTTTCAGTTTTCTTTTATGCCGGCAAGGGCTATGTTTAGGGATGCTCAGAAATAGCGAAACCGGAGGGTCCAGTTGCATGTGGGGCTGCGTAAAGGCTCCCCTGGGGAGTTCAATTGTACCCAAAGTCTTCCTTTGCGGGCACTTTTGGATGGTCCAAAGGGGCTTGCAACGCGTTTTCTGGGGCCTGATTTTTCAGTCGTCTTCCATGGCGGCTAGGGCTATGTTTAGGGATGCTCGGAAACAGCGAACCCGTAGGGTCCAGTTGCATGTGGGGCTGCGTAAAGGCTCCCCTGGGGAGTTCACTTGTACCCAAAGCCTTCCTTTGGGGGCGATTTTGTGGATGGGCGAAAAGGGCTCGCAACGCATTTCCTGGGGCCTGATTTTTCAGTCTTCTTCGATGCCGGCTAGGGCTATGTTTAGGGATGCTCAGGAACAGCGAACACGGAGGGGCCAGTTGCATGTGAGCTGCGTAAAGGCTCCCCTGGGGAGTTCACTTTTACCCAAAGCCTTCCTTTTGGGGGCACTTTTAAGTGGGCGAAAAGGGCTCGCAACGCATTTCCTGGGGCCTGATTTTTCAGGTTTCTTTTATGCAGGCATGGACTATGTTTAGGGATGCTCAGAAATAGCGAAACTGGAGGGTCCAGTTGCATGTGGGGCTGCGTAAAGGCTCCCCTGGGGAGTTCTCTTGTACCCAAAGCCTTCCTTTGGGGGCACTTTTGGATGGGCGAAAAGGGCTCACAACGCATTTCCTGGGGCCGGATTTTTCACTCGTCTCCGATGACGGCTAGGGCTACGTTTAGGTTTGCTCAGGAACAGCGAACCCGGAGGGTCCAGTTGCATGTGGGGCTGCGTAAAGGCTCCCCTGGGGAGTTCACTTTTACCCAAAGTCTTCCTTTGCGGGCACTTTTGGATGGTCCAAAGGGGCTTGCAACGCGTTTTCTGGGGCCTGATTTTTCAGTCGTCTTCCATGGCGGCTAGGGCTATGTTTAGGGATACTCGGAAACAGCGAACCCGTAGGGTCCAGTTGCATGTGGGGCTGCGTAAAGGCTCCCCTGGGGAGTTCTCTTGTACCCAAAGCCTTCCTTTGGGGGCACTTTTGGATGGGCGAAAAGGGCTCGGAACGCATTTCCTGGGGCCTGATTTTTCAGTCGTCTTCGATGCCGGCTACGGCTATGTTTAGGGATGCTCGGAAATAGCGAACCCGGAGGGTCCAGTTGCATGTGGGGCTGAATAAAGGCTCCCCTGGGGAGATCACTTTTACCCAAAGCCTTCCTTTGGGGGCACTTTTGGATGGGCGAAAAGGGCTCGCAACGCGTTTTCTGGGGCACGGGTTTTCAGTCTTCTCCCATGCCGGCTAGGGTTATGTTTAGGTTTGCTCAGGAACAGCGAACCCGGAGGGTCCAGTTGCATGTGGGGCTGCGTAAAGGCTCCCCTGGGGAGTTCTCTTGTACCCAAAGCCTTCCTTTGGGGGCACTTTTGGATGGTCCAAAGGGGCTTGCAACGCGTTTTCTGGGGCCTGATTTTTCAGTCGTCTTCGATGGCGGCT
This sequence comes from Anas acuta, assembly GCF_963932015.1. NCBI lineage: Eukaryota > Metazoa > Chordata > Aves > Anseriformes > Anatidae > Anas > Anas acuta. The sequence goes on from NW_027076138.1 coordinate 364,173, forward strand.
AGGGCTATGTTTAGGGATGCTCGGAAACAGCGAACCCGGAGGGTCCAGTTGCATGTGGGGCTGCGTAAAGGCTCCCCTGGGGAGTTCACTTGTACCCAAAGCCTTCCTTTGGGGGCACTTTTGTGGATGGGCGAAAAGTGCTCGCAACGCATTTCCTGGGGCCTGATTTTTCACTCGTCTCCGATGACGGCTAGGGCTACGTTTAGGTTTGCTTAGGAAAAGCGAACCTGGAGGGACCAGTTGCATGTGGGGCTGCGTAAAGGCTCCCCTGGGGAGTTCACTTGTACCCAAAGCCTTCCTTTGGGGGCACTTTTGGATGGGCAAAAAGGGCTCAGAACGCATTTCCTGGGGCCTGATTTTTCAGTCGTCTTCAATGCCGGCTAGGGCTATGTTTAGGGATGATCGGAAACAGCGAACCCGGAAGGTCCAGTTGCATGTGGGGCTGCGTAAAGCCTCCCCTGGGGAGTTCACTTGTACCCAAAGTCTTCCTTTGGGGGCACTTTTGGATGGGCGAAAAGGGCTCGGAACGCATTTCCTGGGGCCTGATTTTTCAGTCGTCTCCGATGACGGCTAGGGCTACGGTTAGGTTTGCTCATGAACACCGGACCCGGAGGGTCCAGTTGCATGTGGGGCTGCGTAAAGGCTCCCCTGGGGAGATCACTTGTACCCAAAGCCTTCCTTTGGGGGCACTTTTAGATCGAAGAAAAAGGCTCGCAACGCATTTCCTGGGGCCTGATTTTTCAGTCGTCTTCAATGCCGGCTTGGGCTATGTTTAGGGATGCTCGGAAACAGCGAACCCGGAGGGTCCAGTTGCATGTGGGGCTGCGTAAAGGCTCCCCTGGGGAGTTCTCTTGTACCCAAAGCCTTCCTTTGGGGGCACTTTTGGATGGGCGAAAAGGCCTCGGAATGCATTTCCTGGGGCCTGATTTTTCACTCGTCTCCGATGACGGCTAGTGCTACGTTTAGGTTTGCTCAGGAACAGCGAACCCGGAGGGTCCAGTTGCATGTGGGGCTGCGTAAAGGCTCCCCTGGGGAGTTCTCTTGTACCCAAAGCCTTCCTTTGGGGGCACTTTTGGATGGGCGAAAAGGCCTCGTAACGCATTTCCTGGGGCCTGATTTTTCAGTCGTCATCGATGCCGGCTAGTGCTATGTTTAGGGATGCTCGGAAACAGCAAACCCGGAGGGTCCAGTAGCATGTGGGGCTGCGTAAAGGCTCCCCTGGGGAGTTCACTTGTACCCAAAGCCTTCCTTTGGGGGCACTTTTGGATGGTCCTAAGGGGCTCGCAACGCATTTCCTGGGGCCTGATTTTTCAGTCGTCTCCGATGACGGCCAGGGCTTCGTTTAGGTTTGCTCAGGAACAGCGAACCCGGAGGGTCCAGTTGCATGTGGGGCTTCGTAAAGGCTCCCCTGGGGAGTTCTCTTGTACCCAAAGACTTCCTTTGGTGACACTTTTGGATGGTCCAAAGGGGCTTGCAACGCGTTTTCTGGGGCCCGGATTTTCAGTCTTCTCCCATGCCGCCTAGGGATATATTTAGGGTTGCTCGGAAAAATCGAACCCGAAGGGTCCAGTTGCATGTGGGGCTGCGTAAAGGCTCCCCTGGGGAGTTCTCTTGTACCCAAAGCCTTCCTTTGGTGACACTTTTGGATGGTCCAAAGGGGCTTGCAACGCGTTTTCTGGGGCCCGGGTTTTCAGTCTTCTCCCATGCCGGCTACGGATATATTTAGGGTTGCTCGGAAAATTCGAACCCGAAGGGTCCAGTTGCATGTGGGGCTGTGTAAAGGCTCCCCTGGGGAGTTCTCTTGTACCCAAAGCCTTCCTTTGGGGGCACTTTTGGATGGGCGAAACGGGGCTTGCAACGCATTTCCTGGGGCCTGATTTTTCAGTTTTCTTTGATGCCTACAAGGGCTATGTTTAGGGATGCTCAGAAAAAGCGAACCTGGAGGGTCCAGTTGCATGTGGGGCTGCGTAAAGGCTCCCCTGGAGAGTTCACTTTTACCCAAAGCCTTCCTTTGGTGACACTTTTGGATGGTACAAAGGGGCTTGCAACGCATTTTCCTGGGGCCCGGGTTTTCAGTCTTCTCCCATGCCGGCTAGTGATATATTTAGGGTTGCTCTGAAATAGCGAACCCGGAGGGTCTAGTTGAATATGGGGCTACGTAAACGCTCCCCTGGGAACTTCAGATGTACCCAAAGCCTTCCTTTGGGGCCACTTTTGGATGGTCCAATGGGGCTTGCAACGCATTACCTGGGGCCTGATTTTTCATTCGTCTCCGATGACGGCTAGGGCTACGTTTAGGTTTGCTCATGAACAGCGAACCCGGAGGGTCCAGTTGCATGTGGGGCTGCGTAAAGGCTCCCCTGGGGAGTTCACTTGTACCCAAAGCCTTCCTTTGGTGACACTTTTGGATGGTCCAAAGGGGCTTTCAACGCGTTTTCTGGGGCCACGGTTTTCAGTCTTCTCCCATGCCGGCTAGGGATATATTTAGGGTTGTTCGAAAAATCGAACCCGGAGGGTCCAGTTGCATGTGGGGCTGCGTAAAGGCTCCCCTGGGGAGTTCACTTGTACCCAAAGCCTTCCTTTGGTGACACTTTTGGATGGTCCAAAGGGGCTCGGAACGCATTTCCTGGGGCCTGATTTTTCAGTCGTCTCCGATGACTAATAGGGCTATGTTCAGGGATGCTCGGAAACAGCGAACTCGGAGGGTCCAGTTGCATATGGGGCTGCGTAAAGTCTCCCCTGGGGAGTTCTCTTGTACCCAAAGCCTTCCTTTGGGGGCACTTTTGGATGGTCCTAAGGGGCTCGCAACGCATTTCCTGGGGCGTGAATTTCAGTCGTCTCCGATGATGGCCAGGGCTACGTTTAGGTTTGCTCAGGAACAGCGAACCCGGAGGGTCCAGTTGCATGTGGGGCTGCGTAAAGGCTCCCCTGGGGAGTTCTCTTGTACCCAAAGCCTTCCGTTGGTGACACTTTTGGATGGTCCAAAGGGGCTTGCAACGCGTTTTCTGGGGCCTGATTTTTCACTCGTCTCCGATGACGGCTAGGGCTACGTTTAGGTTTGCTCAGGAACAGCGAACCCGGAGGGTCCAGTTGCATGTGGGGCTGCGTAAAGGCTCCCCTGGGGAGTTCTCTTGTACCCAAAGCCTTCCTTTGGGGGCACTTTTGGATGGGCGAAAAGGGCTCACAACGCATTTCCTGGGGCCTGATTTTTCAGTCGTCTCCGATGACGGCTAGTGCTACGTTTAGGTTTGCTCAGGAACAGCGAACCCGGAGGGTCCAGTTGCATGTGGGGCTGCGTAAAGGCTCCCCTGGGGAGTTCACTTTTACCCAAAGTCTTCCTTTGCGGGCACTTTTGGATGGTCCAAAGGGGCTTGCAACGCGTTTTCTGGGGCCTGATTTTTCAGTCGTCTTCCATGGCGGCTAGGGCTATGTTTAGGGATGCTCGGAAACAGCGAACCCGTAGGGTCCAGTTGCATGTGGGGCTGCGTAAAGGCTCCCCTGGGGAGTTCACTTGTACCCAAAGCCTTCCTTTGGGGGCACTTTTGGATGGGCGAAAAGGGCTCGGAACGCATTTCCTGGGGCCGGATTTTTCAGTCGTCTTCGATGGCGGCTAGGGCTATGTTTAGGGATGATCGGAAACAGCGAACCCGGAGGGTCCAGTTGCATGTGGGGCTGCGTAAAGGCTCCCCTGGGGAGTTCACTTGTACCCAAAGTCTTCCTTTGGGGGCACTTTTGGATGGGCGAAAAGGCCTCGCAATGCATTTCCTGGGGCCTGATTTTTCAGTCGTCTCCGATGACGGCTAGTGCTATGTTTAGGGATGCTCGGAAAAATCGAACCCGGAGGGTCCAGTTGCATGTGGGGCTGAATAAAGGCTCCCCTGGGGAGATCACTTTTACCCAAAGCCTTCCTTTGGGGGCACTTTTGGATGGGCGAAAAGGGCTCGCAAGGCGTTTTCTGGGGCACGGGTTTTCAGTCTTCTCCCATGCCGGCTAGGGTTATGTTTAGGTTTGCTCAGGAACAGCGAACCCGGAGGGTCCAGTTGCATGTGGGGCTGCGTAAAGGCTCCCCTGGGGAGTTCTCTTGTACCCAAAGCCTTCCTTTGGGGGCACTTTTTTGATGGTCCAAAGGGGCTTGCAACGCGTTTTCTGGGGCCTGATTTTTCAGTCGTCTTCGATGCCGGCTAGGGCTATGTTTAGGGATGCTCGGAAACAGCGAACCCGTAGGGTCCAGTTTCATGTGGGGCTGCGTAAAGGCTCCCCTGGGGAGTTCTCTTGTACCCAAAGCCTTCCTTTGGGGGCACTTTTGTGGATGGGCGAAAAGTGCTCGCAACGCATTTCCTGGGGCCTGATTTTTCACTCGTCTCCGATGACGGCTAGGGCTACGTTTAGGTTTGCTTAGGAAAAGCGAACCTGGAGGGACCAGTTGCATGTGGGGCTGCGTAAAGGCTCCCCTGGGGAGTTCACTTGTACCCAAAGTCTTCCTTTGCGGGCACTTTTGGATGGTCCAAAGGGGCTTGCAACGCGTTTTCTGGGGCCTGATTTTTCAGTCGTCTTCCATGGCGGCTAGGGCTATGTTTAGGGATGCTCGGAAACAGCGAACCCGTAGGGTCCAGTTGCATGTGGGGCTGCGTAAAGGCTCCCCTGGGGAGTTCACTTGTACCCAAAGCCTTCCTTTGGGGGCACTTTTGGATGGGCGAAAAGGGCTCGGAACGCATTTCCTGGGGCCGGATTTTTCAGTCGTCTTCGATGGCGGCTAGGGCTATGTTTAGGGATGATCGGAAACAGCGAACCCGGAGGGTCCAGTTGCATGTGGGGCTGCGTAAAGGCTCCCCTGGGGAGTTCACTTGTACCCAAAGTCTTCCTTTGGGGGCACTTTTGGATGGGCGAAAAGGCCTCGCAATGCATTTCCTGGGGCCTGATTTTTCAGTCGTCTCCGATGACGGCTAGTGCTATGTTTAGGGATGCTCGGAAAAATCGAACCCGGAGGGTCCAGTTGCATGTGGGGCTGAATAAAGGCTCCCCTGGGGAGATCACTTTTACCCAAAGCCTTCCTTTGGGGGCACTTTTGGATGGGCGAAAAGGGCTCGCAAGGCGTTTTCTGGGGCACGGGTTTTCAGTCTTCTCCCATGCCGGCTAGGGTTATGTTTAGGTTTGCTCAGGAACAGCGAACCCGGAGGGTCCAGTTGCATGTGGGGCTGCGTAAAGGCTCCCCTGGGGAGTTCTCTTGTACCCAAAGCCTTCCTTTGGGGGCACTTTTGGATGGGCGAAAAGGGCTCACAACGCATTTCCTGGGGCCTGATTTTTCACTCGTCTCCGATGACGGCTAGGGCTACGTTTAGGTTTGCTCAGGAACAGCGAACCCGGAGGGTCCAGTTGCATGTGGGGCTGCGTAAAGGCTCCCCTGGGGAGTTCACTTTTACCCAAAGTCTTCCTTTGCGGGCACTTTTGGATGGTCCAAAGGGGCTTGCAACGCGTTTTCTGGGGCCTGATTTTTCAGTCGTCTTCCATGGCGGCTAGGGCTATGTTTAGGGATGCTCGGAAACAGCGAACCCGGAGGGTCCAGTTGCATGTGGGGCTGCGTAAAGGCTCCCCTGGGGAGTTCACTTGTACCCAAAGCCTTCCTTTGGGGGCACTTTTGGATGGGCAAAAAGGGCTCGGAACGCATTTCCTGGGGCCTGATTTTTCAGTCGTCTTCGATGGCGGCTAGGGCTATGTTTAGGGATGATCGGAAACAGCGAACCCGGAGGGTCCAGTTGCATGTGGGGCTGCGTAAAGGCTCCCCTGGGGAGTTCACTTGTACCCAAAGTCTTCCTTTGGGGGCACTTTTGGATGGGCGAAAAGGCCTCGCAATGCATTTCCTGGGGCCTGATTTTTCAGTCGTCTCCGATGACGGCTAGTGCTATGTTTAGGGATGATCGGAAACAGCGAACCCGGAGGGTCCAGTTGCATGTGGGGCTGTGTAAAGGCTCCCCTGGGGAGTTCTCTTGTACCCAAAGACTTCCTTTGGTGACACTTTTGGATGGTCCAAAGGGGCTTGAAACGCGTTTTCTAGGGCCCGGGTTTTCAGTCTTCTCCCATGCCGCCTAGGGATATATTTAGGGTTGCTCGGAAAAATCGAACCCGAAGGGTCCAGTTGCATGTGGGGCTGCGTAAAGGCTCCCCTGGGGAGTTCTCTTGTACCCAAAGCCTTCCTTTGGTGACACTTTTGGATGGTCCAAAGGGGCTTGCAACGCGTTTTCTGGGGCCCGGGTTTTCAGTCTTCTCCCATGCCGGCTAGGGATATATTTAGGGTTGCTCGGAAAATTCGAACCCGAAGGGTCCAGTTGCATGTGGAGCTGTGTAAACCTCCCCTGGGGAGTTCTCTTGTACCCAAAGCCTTCCTTTGGGGGCACTTTTGGATGGGCGAAAAGGGCTCGCAACGCATTTCCTGGGGCCTGATTTTTCAGTTTTCTTTGATGCCTACAAGGGCTATGTTTAGGGATGCTCAGAAACAGCGAACCTGGAGGGTCCAGTTGCATGTGGGGCTGCGTAAAGGCTCCCCTGGGGAGTTCACTTGTACCCAAAGCCTTCCTTTGGTGACACTTTTGGATGGTACAAAGGGGCTTGCAACGCATTTTCCTGGGGCCCGGGTTTTCAGTCTTCTCCCATGCCGGCTAGTGATATATTTAGGGTTGCTCTGAAATAGCGAACCCGGAGGGTCTAGTTGAATATGGGGCTACGTAAACTCTCCCCTGGGAACTTCAGATGTACCCAAAGCCTTCCTTTGGGGCCACTTTTGGATGGGCGAAAAGGCCTCGCAATGCATTTCCTGGGGCCTGATTTTTCATTCGTCTCCGATGACGGCTAGGGCTACGTTTAGGTTTGCTCATGAACAGCGAACCCGGAGGGTCCAGTTGCATGTGGGGCTGCGTAAAGGCTCCCCTGGGGAGTTCACTTGTACCCAAAGCCTTCCTTTGGTGACACTTTTGGATGGTCCAAAGGGGCTCGGAACGCATTTCCTGGGGCCTGATTTTTCAGTCGTCTCCGATGACTAATAGGGCTATGTTCAGGGATGCTCGGAAACAGCGAACCCGGAGGGTCCAGTTGCATGTGGGGCTGCGTAAAGGCTCCCCTGGGGAGTTCTCTTGTACCCAAAGCCTTCCTTTGGTGACACTTTTGGATGGTCCAAAGGGGCTTGCAACGCGTTTTCTGGGGACAGGGTTTTCAGTCTTTTCCCATGCCGGCTAGGGATATATTTAGGGTTGCTCGGAAAAATCGAACCCGAAGGGTCCAGTTGCATGTGGGGCTGCGTAAAGGCTCCCCTGGGGAGTTCTCTTGTACCCAAAGCCTTCCTTTGGGGGCACTTTTGGATGGTCCGAAGGGGCTCGCAACGCATTTCCTGGGGCCTGATTTTTCATTCATCTTCGATGCCGGCTTGGGCTATGTTTAGGGATGCTCGGAAACAGCGAACCCGGAGGGTCCAGTTGCATGTGGGGCTGCGTAAAGGCTCCCCTGGGGAGTTCTCTTGTACCCAAAGCCTTCCTTTGGGGGCACTTTTGGATGGTCCGAAGGGGCTTGCAACGCGTTTTCTGGGGCCTTATTTTTCACTCGTCTCCGATGACGGCTAGGGCTACGTTTAGGTTTGCTCGGAACAGCGAACCCGGAGGGTCCAGTTGCATGTGGGGCTGCGTAAAGGCTCCCCTGGGGAGTTCACTTTTACCCAAAGCCTTCCTTTTGGGGGCACTTTTGGGTGGGCTAAAAAGGGCTCGCAACGCATTTCCTGGATCATGATTTTTCAGTTTTCTTTTATGCCGGCAAGGGCTATGTTTAGGGATGCTCAGAAATAGCGAACCCGGAGGGTCCAGTTCCATGTGGGGCTGCGTAAAGGCTCCCCTGGGGAGTTCTCTTGTACCCAAAGCCTTCCTTTGGGGGCACTTTTGGATGGGCGAAAAGGGCTCACAACGCATTTCCTGGGACCTGATTTTTCACTCGTCTCCGATGACGGCTAGGGCTACGTTTAGGTTTGCTCAGGAAAAGCGAACCAGGAGGGTCCAGTTGCATGTGGGGCTGCGTAAAGGCTCCCCTGGGGAGTTCTCTTGTACCCAAAGCCTTCCTTTGGGGGCACTTTTGGATGGGCGAAAAGGGCTCACAACGCATTTCCTGGGGCGTGAATTTCAGTCGTCTCCGATGATGGCCAGGGCTACGTTTAGGTTTGCTCAGGAACAGCGAACCCGGAGGGTCCAGTTGCATGTGGGGCTGCGTAAAGGCTCCCCTGGGGAGTTCTCTTGTACCCAAAGCCTTCCTTTGGTGACACTTTTGGATGGTCCAAAGGGGCTTGCAACGCGTTTTCTGGGGCCTGATTTTTCACTCGTCTCCGATGACGGCTAGGGCTACGTTTAGGTTTGCTCAGGAACAGCGAACCCGGAGGGTCCAGTTGCATGTGGGGCTGCGTAAAGGCTCCCCTGGGGAGTTCTCTTGTACCCAAAGCCTTCCTTTGGGGGCACTTTTGGATGGGCGAAAAGGGCTCACAACGCATTTCCTGGGGCCTGATTTTTCACTCGTCTCCGATGATGGCTAGGGCTACGTTTAGGTTTGCTCAGGAACAGCGAACCCGGAGGGTCCAGTTGCATGTGGGGCTGCGTAAAGGCTCCCCTGGGGAGTTCACTTTTACCCAAAGTCTTCCTTTGCGGGCACTTTTGGATGGTCCAAAGGGGCTTGCAACGCGTTTTCTGGGGCCTGATTTTTCAGTCGTCTTCCATGGCGGCTAGGGCTATGTTTAGGGATGCTCGGAAACAGCGAACCCGTAGGGTCCAGTTGCATGTGGGGCTGCGTAAAGGCTCCCCTGGGGAGTTCACTTGTACCCAAAGCCTTCCTTTGGGGGCACTTTTGGATGGGCGAAAAGGGCTCGGAACGCATTTCCTGGGGCCTGATTTTTCAGTCGTCTTCGATGGCGGCTAGGGCTATGTTTAGGGATGATCGGAAACAGCGAACCCGGAGGGTCCAGTTGCATGTGGGGCTGCGTAAAGGCTCCCCTGGGGAGTTCACTTTTACCCAAAGCCTTCCTTTTGGGGGCACTTTTGGGTGGGCTAAAAAGGGCTCGCAACGCATTTCCTGGGGCCTGATTTTTCAGTTTTCTTTTATGCCGGCAAGGGCTATGTTTAGGGATGCTCAGAAATAGCGAAACCGGAGGGTCCAGTTGCATGTGGGGCTGCGTAAAGGCTCCCCTGGGGAGTTCTCTTGTACCCAAAGCCTTCCTTTGGGGGCACTTTTGGATGGGCGAAAAGGGCTCACAACGCATTTCCTGGGGCCTGATTTTTCACTCGTCTCCGATGACGGCTAGGGCTACGTTTAGGTTTGCTCAGGAAAAGCGAACCAGGAGGGTCCAGTTGCATGTGGGGCTGCGTAAAGGCTCCCCTGGGGAGTTCTCTTGTACCCAAAGCCTTCCTTTGGGGGCACTTTTGGATGGGCGAAAAGGGCTCACAACGCATTTCCTGGGGCGTGAATTTCAGTCGTCTCCGATGATGGCCAGGGCTACGTTTAGGTTTGCTCAGGAACAGCGAACCCGGAGGGTCCAGTTGCATGTGGGGCTGCGTAAAGGCTCCCCTGGGGAGTTCTCTTGTACCCAAAGCCTTCCTTTGGTGACACTTTTGGATGGTCCAAAGGGGCTTGCAACTCGTTTTCTGGGGCCTGATTTTTCACTCGTCTCCGATGACGGCTAGGGCTACGTTTAGGTTTGCTCAGGAACAGCGAACCCGGAGGGTCCAGTTGCATGTGGGGCTGCGTAAAGGCTCCCCTGGGGAGTTCTCTTGTACCCAAAGCCTTCCTTTGGGGGCACTTTTGGATGGGCGAAAAGGGCTCGGAACGCATTTCCTGGGGCCTGATTTTTCAGTCGTCTTCGATGGCGGCTAGGGCTATGTTTAGGGATGATCGGAAACAGCGAACCCGGAGGGTCCAGTTGCATGTGGGGCTGCGTAAAGGCTCCCCTGGGGAGTTCACTTGTACCCAAAGTCTTCCTTTGGGGGCACTTTTGGATGGGCGAAAAGGCCTCGCAATGCATTTCCTGGGGCCTGATTTTTCAGTCATCTCCGATGACGGCTAGTGCTATGTTTAGGGATGCTCGGAAAAATCGAACCCGGAGGGTCCAGTTGCATGTGGGGCTGAATAAAGGCTCCCCTGGGGAGATCACTTTTACCCAAAGCCTTCCTTTGGGGGCACTTTTGGATGGGCAAAAAGGGCTCGGAACGCATTTCCTGGTTCCTGATTTTTCAGTCGTCTTCAATGCCGGCTAGGGCTATGTTTAGGGATGATCGGAAACAGCGAACCCGGAGGGTCCAGTTGCATGTGGGGCTGCGTAAAGGCTCCCCTGGGGAGTTCACTTGTACCCAAAGTCTTCCTTTGGGGGCACTATTGGATGGGCGAAAAGGGCTCGGAACGCATTTCCTTGGGCCTGATTTTTCAGTCGTCTCCGATGACGGCTAGGGCTACGGTTAGGTTTGCTCAGGAACACCGGACCCGGAGGGTCCAGTTGCATGTGGGGCTGCGTAAAGTCTCCCCTGGGGAGATCACTTGTACCCAAAGCCTTCCTTTGGGGGCACTTTTGGATCGAAGAAAAAGGCTCGCAACGCATTTCCTGGGGCCTGATTTTTCAGTCGTCTTCAATGCCGGCTAGGGCTATGTTTAGGGATGTTCGGAAACAGCGAACCCGGAGGGTCCAGTTGCATGTTGGGCTGCGTAAAGGCTCCCCTGGGGAGTTCTCTTGTACCCAAAGCCTTCCTTTGGTGACACTTTTGGATGGGCGAAAAGGGCTCGGAACGCATTTCCTGGGGCCTGATTTTTCAGTCGTCATCCATGCCGGCTAGGGCTCTGTTTTGGGATGCTCGGAAACAGCGAACCCGAAGGGTCCAGTTGCATGTGGGGCTGCGTAAAGGCTCCCCTGGGGACTTCACTTGTACCCAAAGCCTTCCTTTGGGGGCACTTTTGGATGGGCGAAAAGGGCTCGGAACGCATTTCCTGGGGCCTGATTTTTCAGTCGTCTTCGATGCCGTCTAGGGCTATGTTTAGGGATGCTCGGAAACAGCGAACCCGGAGGGTCCAGTTGCATGTGGGGCTGCGTGAAGGCTCCCCTGGGGAAATCACTTGTACCCAAAGCCTTCCTTTGCGGGCACTTTTGGATGGGCGAAAAGTGCTCGTAACGCATTTCCTGGGGCCTGATTTTTCAGTCATCTCCGATGACTGCTAGGGCTATGTTTAGGGATGATCGGAAACAGCGAACCCGGAGGGTCCAGTAGCATGTGGGGCTGCGTAAAGGCTCCCATGGGGAGTTCTCTTGTACCCAAAGCCTTCCTTTGGTGACACTTTTGGATGGTCCAAAGGGGCTTGCAACGCGTTTTCTGGGGACAGGGTTTTCAGTCTTTTCCCATGCCGGCTAGGGATATATTTAGGGTTGCTCGGAAAAATCGAACCCGAAGGGTCCAGTTGCATGTGGGGCTGCGTAAAGGCTCCCCTGGGGAGTTCTCTTGTACCCAAAGCCTTCCTTTGGGGGCACTTTTGGATGGGCGAAAAGGGCTCACAACGCATTTCCTGGGGCCTGATTTTTCACTCGTCTCCGATGACGGCTAGGGCTACGTTTAGGTTTGCTCAGGAAAAGCGAACCAGGAGGGTCCAGTTGCATGTGGGGCTGCGTAAAGGCTCCCCTGGGGAGTTCAATTGTACCCAAAGCCTTCCTTTGCGGGCACTTTTGGATGGTCCAAAGGGGCTTGAAACGCATTACCTGGGGCCTGATTTTTCATTCGTCTCCGATGAGGGCTAGGGCTACGTTTAGGTTTGCTCATGAACAGCGAACCCGGAGGGTCCAGTTGCATGTGGGGCTGCGTAAAGGCTCCCCTGGGGAGTTCACTTGTACCCAAAGCCTTCCTTTGGTGACACTTTTGGATGGTCCAAAGGGGCTTGCAACGCGTTTTCTGGGGCCAAGGTTTTCAGTCTTCTCCGATGCCGGCTAGGGATATATTTAGGGTTCTTCGAAAAATCGAACCCGGAGGGTCCAGTTGCATGTGGGGCTGCGTAAAGGCTCCCCTGGGGAGTTCACTTGTACCCAAAGCCTTCCTTTGGTGACACTTTTGGATGGTCCAAAGGGGCTCGGAACGCATTTCCTGGGGCCTGATTTTTCAGTCGTCTCCGATGACTAATAGGGCTATGTTCAGGGATGCTCGGAAACAGCGAACTCGGAGGGTCCAGTTGCATATGGGGCTGCGTAAAGGCTCCCCTGGGGAGTTCTCTTGTACCCAAAGCCTTCCTTTGGGGGCACTTTTGGATGGTCCTAAGGGGCTCGCAACGCATTTCCTGGGGTGTGAATTTTCAGTCGTCTCCGATGATGGCCAGGGCTACGTTTAGGTTTGCTCAGGAACAGCGAACCCGGAGGGTCCAGTTGCATGTGGGGCTGCGTAAAGGCTCCCCTGGGGATTTCTCTTGTACCCAAAGCCTTCCTTTGGGGACACTTTTGGATGGTCCAAAGGGGCTTGCAACGCGTTTTCTGGGGACAGGGTTTTCAGTCTTTTCCAATGCCGGCTAGGGATATATTTAGGGTTGCTCGGAAAAATCGAACCCGAAGGGTCCAGTTGCATGTGGGGCTGCGTAAAGGCTCCCCTGGGGAGTTCTCTTGTACCCAAAGCCTTCCTTTGGGGGCACTTTTGGATGGTCCGAAGGGGCTCGCAACGCATTTCCTGGGGCCTGATTTTTCACTCGTCTCCGATGACGGCTAGGGCTACGTTTAGGTTTGCTCGGAACAGCGAACCCGGAGGGTCCAGTTGCATGTGGGGCTGCGTAAAGGCTCCCCTGGGGAGTTCACTTTTACCCAAAGCCTTCCTTTTGGGGGCACTTTTGGGTGGGCTAAAAAGGGCTCGCAACGCATTTCCTGGGGCCTGATTTTTCAGTTTTCTTTTATGCCGGCAAGGGCTATGTTTAGGGATGCTCAGAAATAGCGAAACCGGAGGGTCCAGTTGCATGTGGGGCTGCGTAAAGGCTCCCCTGGGGAGTTCACTTGTACCCAAAGCCTTCCTTTGGGGGCGATTTTGTGGATGGGCTAAAAGGGCTCGCAACGCATTTCCTGGGGCCTTATTTTTCAGTCGTCTTCGATGCCGGCTAGGGCTATGTTTAGGGATGCTCGGGAACAGCGAACACGGAGGGGCCAGTTTCATGTGAGCTGCGTATAGGCTCCCCTGGGGAGTTCACTTTTACCCAAAGCCTTCCTTTTGGGGGCACTTTTGGGTGGGCGAAAAGGGCTCGCAACGCATTTCCTGGGGCCTGATTTTTCAGTTTACTTTTATGCCGGCAAGGGCTATGTTTAGGGATGCTCAGAAATAGCGAACCCGGAGGGTCCTGTTGCATGTGGGGCTGCGTAAAGGCTCCCCTGGGGAGTTCTCTTGTACCCAAAGCCTTCCTTTGGGGGCACTTTTGGATGGGCGAAAAGGGCTCACAACGCATTTCCTGGGGCCTGATTTTTCACTCGTCTGCGATGACGGCTAGGGCTACGTTTAGGTTTGCTCAGGAACAGCGAACCCGGAGGGTCCAGTTGCATGTGGGGCTGCGTGAAGGCTCCCCTGGGGAGTTCACTTTTACCCAAAGTCTTCCTTTGCGGGCACTTTTGGATGGTCCAAAGGGGCTTGCAACGCGTTTTCTGGGGCCTGATTTTTCAGTCGTCTTCCATGGCGGCTAGGGCTATGTTTAGGGATGCTCGGAAACAGCGAACCCGGAGGGTCCAGTTGCATGTGGGGCTGCGTAAAGGCTCCCTTGGGGAGTTCACTTGTACCCAAAGCCTTCCTTTGGGGGCACTTTTGTATGGGCGAAAAGGGCTCGGAACGCATTTCCTGGGGCCTGATTTTTCAGTCGTCTTCGATGGCGGCTAGGGCTATGTTTAGGGATGATCGGAAACAGCGAACCCGGAGGGTCCAGTTGCATGTGGGGCTGCGTAAAGGCTCCCCTGGGGAGTTCACTTGTACCCAAAGTCTTCCTTTGGGGGCACTTTTGGATGGGCGAAAAGGCCTCGCAATGCATTTCCTGGGGCCTGATTTTTCAGTCGTCTCCTATGACGGCTAGTGCTACGTTTAGGTTTGCTCAGGAACAGCGAACCCGGAGGGTCCAGTTGCATGTGGGGCTGCGTAAAGGCTCCCCTGGGGAGTTCTCTTGTACCCAAAGCCTTCCTTTGGGGGCACTTTTGGATGGGCGAAAAGGGCTCGGAACGCATTTCCTGGGGCCTGATTTTTCAGTCGTCTTCGATGCCGGCTACGGCTATGTTTAGGGATGCTCGGAAATAGCGAACCCGGAGGGTCCAGTTGCATGTGGGGCTGAATAAAGGCTCCCCTGGGGAGATCACTTTTACCCAAAGCCTTCCTTTGGGGGCACTTTTGGATGGGCGAAAAGGGCTCGCAACGCGTTTTCTGGGGCACGGGTTTTCAGTCTTCTCCCATGCCGGCTAGGGTTATGTTTAGGTTTGCTCAGGAACAGCGAACCCGGAGGGTCCAGTTGCATGTGGGGCTGCGTAAAGGCTCCCCTGGGGAGTTCTCTTGTACCCAAAGCCTTCCTTTGGTGACACTTTTGGATGGTCCAAAGGGGCTTGCAACGCGTTTTCTGGGGCCTGATTTTTCAGTCGTCTTCGATGGCGTCTAGTGCTATTTTTAGTGATGCTCGGAAACAGCGAACCCGTAGGGTCCAGTTGCATGTGGGGCTGCGTAAAGGCTCCCCTGGGGAGTTCACTTGTACCCAAAGCCTTCCTTTGGGGGCACTTTTGTGGATGGGCGAAAAGTGCTCGCAACGCATTTCCTGGGGCCTGATTTTTCACTCGTCTCCGATGACGGCTAGGGCTACGTTTAGGTTTGCTTAGGAAAAGCGAACCTGGAGGGACCAGTTGCATGTGGGGCTGCGTAAAGGCTCCCCTGGGGAGTTCACTTGTACCCAAAGTCTTCATTTGCGGGCACTTTTGGATGGTCCAAAGGGGCTTGCAACGCGTTTTCTGGGGCCTGATTTTTTAGTCGTCTTCGATGCCGGCTTGGGCTATGTTTAGGGATGCTCGGAAACAGCGAACGCGGAGGGTCCAGTTGCATGTGGGGCTGCGTAAAGGCTCCCCTGGGGAGTTCACTTGTACCCAAAGTCTTCCTTTGGGGGCACAATTGGATGGGCGAAAAGGGCTCGGAACGCATTTCCTGGGGCCTGATTTTTCAGTCGTCTCCGATGACGGCTAGGGCTACAGTTAGGTTTGCTCATGAACACCGGACCCGGAGGGTCCAGTTGCATGTGGGGCTGCGTAAAGGCTCCCCTGGGGAGATCACTTGTACCCAAAGCCTTCCTTTGGGGGCACTTTTGGATCGAAGAAAAAGGCTCGCAACGCATTTCCTGGGGCCTGATTTTTCAGTCGTCTTCAATGCCGGCTAGGGATATGTTTAGGGATGTTCGGAAACAGCGAACCCGGAGGGTCCAGTTGCATGTGGGGCTGCGTAAAGGCTCCCCTGGGGAGTTCTCTTGTACCCAAAGCCTTCCTTTGGGGGCACTTTTGGATGGGCGAAAAGGCCTTGGAATGCATTTCCTGGGGCCTGATTTTTCACTCGTCTCCGATGACGGCTAGTGCTACGTTTAGGTTTGCTCAGGAACAGCGAACCCGGAGGGTCCAGTTGCATGTGGGGCTGCGTAAAGGCTCCCCTGGGGAGTTCTCTTGTACCCAAAGCCTTCCTTTGGTGACACTTTTGGATGGTCCAAAGGGGCTTGCAACGCGTTTTCTGGGGCCCGGGTTTTCAGTCTTCTCCCATGCCGGCTAGGGATATATTTAGGGTTGCTCGGAAAATTCGAACCCGAAGGGTCCAGTTGCATGTGGGGCTGTGTAAAGGCTCCCCTGGGGAGTTCTCTTGTACCCAAAGCCTTCCTTTGGGGGCACTTTTGGATGGGCGAAAAGGGCTCGCAACGCATTTCCTGGGGCCTGATTTTTCAGTTTTCTTTGATGCCTACAAGGGCTATGTTTAGGGATGCTCAGAAACAGCGAACCTGGAGGGTCCAGTTGCATGTGGGGCTGCGTAAAGGCTCCCCTGGGGAGTTCACTTGTACCCAAAGCCTTCCTTTGGTGACACTTTTGGATGGTCCAAAGGGGCTTGCAACGCATATTCTGGGGCCCGGGTTTTCAGTCTTCTCCCATGCCGGCTAGTGATATATTTAGGGTTGCTCTAAAATAGCGAACCCGAAGGGTCCAGTTGCATGTGGGGCTGCGTAAACGCTCCCCTGGGAACTTCAGATATACCCAAAGCCTTCCTTTGGGGCCACTTTTGGATGGTCCAATGGGGCTTGCAACGCATTACCTGGGGCCTGATTTTTCAGTCGTCTGCGATGACGGCTATAGCTACGTTTAGGTTTGCTCAGGAACAGCGAACCCGGAGGGTCCAGTTGCATGTGGGGCTGCGTAAAGGCTCCCCTCGGGAGTTCACTTTTACCCAAAGTCTTCCTTTGCGGGCACTTTTGGATGGTCCAAAGGGGCTTGCAACGCGTTTTCTGGGGCCTGATTTTTCAGTCGTCTTCGATGGCGGCTAGGGCTATGTTTAGGGATGATCGGAAACAGCGAACCCGGAGGGTCCAGTTGCATGTGGGGCTGCGTAAAGGCTCCCCTGGGGAGTTCACTTGTACCCAAAGTCTTCCTTTGGGGGCACTTTTGGATGGGCGAAAAGGCCTCGCAATGCATTTCCTGGGGCCTGATTTTTCAGTCGTCTCCGATGACGGCTAGTGCTACGTTTAGGTTTGCTCAGGAACAGCGAACCCGGAGGGTCCAGTTGCATGTGGGGCTGCGTAAAGGCTCCCCTGGGGAGTTCTCTTGTACCCAAAGCCTTCCTTTGGGGGCACTTTTGGATGGGCGAAAAGGGCTCGGAACGCATTTCCTGGGGCCTGATTTTTCAGTCGTCTTCGATGCCGGCTACGGCTATGTTTAGGGATGCTCGGAAATAGCGAACCCGGAGGGTCCAGTTGCATGTGGGGCTGAATAAAGGCTCCCCTGGGGAGATCACTTTTACCCAAAGCCTTCCTTTGGGGGCACTTTTGGATGGGCGAAAAGGGCTCGCAACGCGTTTTCTGGGGCACGGGTTTTCAGTCTTCTCCCATGCCGGCTAGGGTTATGTTTAGGTTTGCTCAGGAACAGCGAACCCGGAGGGTCCAGTTGCATGTGGGGCTGCGTAAAGGCTCCCCTGGGGAGTTCTCTTGTACCCAAAGCCTTCCTTTGGGGGCACTTTTGGATGGTCCAAAGGGGCTTGCAACGCGTTTTCTAGGGCCTGATTTTTCAGTCGTCTTCGATGGCGTCTAGGGATATTTTTAGTGATGCTCGGAAACAGCGAACCCGTAGGGTCCAGTTGCATGTGGGGCTGCGTAAAGGCTCCCCTGGGGAGTTCACTTGTACCCAAAGCCTTCCTTTGGGGGCACTTTTGTGGATGGGCGAAAAGTGCTCGCAACGCATTTCCTGGGGCCTGATTTTTCACTCGTCTCCGATGACGGCTAGGGCTACGTTTAGGTTTGCTTAGGAAAAGCGAACCTGGAGGGACCAGTTGCATGTGGGGCTGCGTAAAGGCTCCCCTGGGGAGTTCACTTGTACCCAAAGTCTTCCTTTGGGGGCACTTTTGGATGGGCAAAAAGGGCTCGCAACGCATTTCCTGGGGCCTGATTTTTCAGTCGTCTTCAATGCCGGCTAGGGCTATGTTTAGGGATGATCGGAAACAGCGAACCCGGAGGGTCCAGTTGCATGTGGGGCTGCGTAAAGGCTCCCCTGGGGAGTTCACTTGTACCCAAAGTCTTCCTTTGGGGGCACAATTGGATGGGCGAAAAGGGCTCGGAACGCATTTCCTGGGGCCTGATTTTTCAGTCGTCTCCGATGACGGCTAGGGCTACAGTTAGGTTTGCTCATGAACACCGGACCCGGAGGGTCCAGTTGCATGTGGGGCTGCGTAAAGGCTCCCCTGGGGAGATCACTTGTACCCAAAGCCTTCCTTTGGGGGCACTTTTGGATCGAAGAAAAAGGCTCGCAACGCATTTCCTGGGGCCTGATTTTTCAGTCGTCTTCAATGCCGGCTAGGGCTATGTTTAGGGATGTTCGGAAACAGCGAACCCGGAGGGTCCAGTTGCATGTGGGGCTGCGTAAAGGCTCCCCTGGGGAGTTCTCTTGTACCCAAAGTCTTCCTTTGGGGGCACATTTGGATGGGCGAAAAAGGCTCGGAACGCATTTCCTGGGGCCTGACTTTTCACACATCTGCGATGACGGCCAGGGATATATTTAGGGTTGCTCAGAAAAATCGAACACGGAGGATCCAGTTACATGTGGGGCTGCGTAAAGGCTCCCCTGGGAACTTCAGATGTACCCAAAGCCTTCCATTGGGGGCACTTTTGGATGGGCGAAAAGGGCTCGCAACGCATTTCCTGGGGCCTGATTTTTCAGTCGTCTCCTATGACGGCCAGGGCTACGTTTAGGTTTGCTCAGGAACAGCGAACCCGGAGGGTCCAGTTGCATGTGGGGCTGCGTAAAGGCTCCCCTGGGGAGATCACTTGTACCCAAATCCTTCCTTTGGGGGCACTTTTGGATGGTCCAAAGGGGCTCGCAACGCATTTCCTGGGGCCTGATTTTTCAGTCGTCTCCGATGACGGCTAGGGCTACGTTTCGGTTTGCTCAGGAACAGTGAACCCGGAGGGTCCAGTTGCATGTGGGGCTGCGTAAAGGCTCCCCTGGGGAGTTCTCTTGTACCCAAAGCCTTCCTTTGGTGACACTTTTGGATGGTCCAAAGGGGCTTGGAACGCGTTTTCTGGGGCCCGGGTTTTCAGTCTTCTCCCATGCTGGCTAGTGATATATTTAGGGTTGCTCGGAAAAATCGAACCCGAAGGGTCCAGTTGCATGTGGGGCTGCGTAAAGGCTCCCCTGGGGAGTTCTCTTGTACCCAAAGCCTTCCTTTGGGGGCACTTTTGGATAGTCCAAAGGGGCTCGCAACACATTTCCTGGGGCCTGATTTTTCATTCGTCTGCGATGACGGCCAGGGCTACGTTTAGATATGCTCAGGAACAACGAACCCGGAGGGTCCAGTTGCATGTGGGGCTGCGTAAAGGCTCCCCTGGGAACTTCAGATGTACCCAAAGCCTTCCTTTGGTGACACTTTTGGATGGTCCAAAGGGGCTTGCAACGCGTTTTCTGGGGCCCGGGTTTTCAGTCTTCTCCCATGCCGGCTAGTGATATATTTAGGGTTGCTCGGAAAAATCGAACCCGAAGGGTCCAGTTGCATGTGGGGCTGCGTAAAGGCTCCCCTGGGGAGTTCAATTGTACCCAAAGCCTTTTTTTGGTGACACTTTTGGATGGTCCTAAGGGGCTTGCAACGCGTTTTCTGGGGCCTGATTTTTCCGTCGTCTTCGATGCCGTCAAGGGCTATGTTTAGGGATGCTCGGAAACAGCGAACCCGGAGGGTCCAGTTGCATGTGGGGCTGCGTAAAGGCTCCCCTGGGGAGTTCACTTGTATCCAAAGCCTTCCTTTGGTGACACTTTTGGATGGTCAAAAATGCCTCGGAACGCATTTCCTGGGGCCTGATTTTTCAGTCGTCTCCGATGACTGCTTTGGCTATGTTTAGGGATGCTCGGAAACAGCGAACCCGGAGGGTCCAGTTGCATATGGGGCTGCGTAAAGGCTCCCCTGGGGAGTTCTCTTGTACCCAAAGCCTTCCTTTGGTGACACTTTTAGATAGTCCAAAGGGGCTTGAAACGCATTTCCTGGGGCCTGATTTTTCATTCGTCTGCGATGACGGCTAGGGCTACGTTTAGATATGCTCAGGAACAGCGAACCCGGAGGGTCCAGTTGCATGTGGGGCTGCGTAAAGGCTCGCCTGGGGAGTTCTCTTGTACCCAAAGCCTTCCTTTGGTGAAACTTTTGGATGGTCCAAAGGGGCTTGCAACGCGTTTTCTGGGGCCTGGGTTTTCAGTCTTCTCCCATGCCGGCTAGGGATATATTAAGGGTTGCTGGGAAAAATCAAACCCGAAGGGTCCAGTTGCATGTGGGGCTGCGTAAAGGCTCCCCTGGGGAGTTCTCTTGTACCCAAAGCCTTCCTTTGGTGACACTTTTGGATGGGTGAAAAGGGCTCGCAACGCATTTCCTGGGGCCTGATTTTTCAGTCGTCATCGATGCTGGCTAGGGCTATGTTTAGGGATGCTCGGAAACAGCGAACTCTGAGGGTCCAGTTGCATATGGGGCTGCATAAAGGCTCCCCTGGGAACTTCAGATGTACCCAAAGCCTTCCTTTGGGGGCACTTTTGGATGGTCCAAAGGGGCTCGCAACTCATTTCCTGGGGCCTGATTTTTCAGTCTTCTGTGATGACGGCTAGTGCTACTTTTAGATTTGCTCAGGAACAGCGAAACCGGAGGGTCCAGTTGCATGTGGGGCTGCGTAAAGGCTCCCCTGGGGAGTTCTCTTGTACCCAAAGCCTTCCTTTTGTGACATTTTTGGATGGTCCAAAGGGGCTCGCAACACATTTCCTGGGCCTGATTTTTCACTCGTCTGCGATGACGGCTAGGGCTATGTTTAGGGATGCTCAGAAACAGCGAAACCGGAGGGTCCAGTTGCATGTGGGGCTGCGTAAAGGCTCCCCTGGGGAGTTCACTTGTACCCAAAGCCTTCCTTTGGTGACACTTTTGGATGGTCCAAAGGGGCTTGCTACGCGTTTTCTTGGGCCTGATTTTTCCGTGGTCTTCGATGCCGTCTACGGCTATGTTTAGGGATGCTCGGAAACAGCGAACCCGGAGGTTCCAGTTGCATGTGGGGCTGCGTAAAGGCTCCCCTGGGGAGTTCACTTGTACCCAAAGCCTTCCTTTGGTGACACTTTTGGATGGGCAAAAATGCCTCGGAACGCATTTCCTGGGGCCTGATTTTTCAGTCGTCTTCGATGCCGGCAAGGGCTATGTTTAGGGATGCTCGGAAACAGCGAACTCGGAGGGTCCAGTTGCATGTGGGGCTGCATAAAGGCTCCCCTGGGGAGTTCACTTGTACCCAAAGCCTTCCTTTGGGGGCACTTTTGGATGGGCGAAAAGGCTTCGGAACGCATTTCCTGGGGCCTGATTTTTCACTCGTCTCCGATGACGGCCAGGGCTACGTTTAGGTTTGCTCAGGAACAGTGAACCCGGAGGGTCCAGTTGCATGTGGGGCTGCGTAAAGGCTCCCCTGGGGAGATCACTTGTACCCAAAGCCTTCCTTTGGGGGCACTTTTGGATGGTCCAAAGGGGCTCGCAACGCATTTCCTGGGGCCTGATTTTTCATTCGTCTGCGATGACGGCTAGGGCTACGTTTAGATTTGCTCAGGAACAGCGAACCCGGAGGGTCCAGTTGCATGTGGGGCTGCGTAAAGGCTCCCCTGGGGAGTTCACTTGTACCCAAAGCCTTCCTTTGGGGGCACTTTTGGATGGGCGAAAAGGGCTCGCAACGCATTTCCTGGGGCCTGATTTTTCAGTCGTCATCGATGCTGGCTAGGGCTATGTTTAGGGATGCTCGGAAACAGCGAACCCGGAGTGTCCAGTTGCATGTGGGGCTGCGTAAAGGCTCCCCTGGGGAGTTCACTTGTACCCAAAGCCTTCATTTGGGGGCACTTTTGGATGGTCCAAAGGGGCTTGCAACACATTTCCTGGGGCCTGATTTTTCAGTCGTCTCCGATGACGGCCAGGGCTACGTTTAGGTTTGCTCAGGAACAGCGAACCAGGAGGGTCCAGTTGCATGTGGGGCTGCGTAAAGGCTCCCCTGGGAACTTCAGATGTTCCCAAAGCCTTCCTTTGGGGGCACATTTGGATGGTCCAAAGGGGCTTGCAACGCATTTCCTGGGGCCTGATTTTTCAGTCATCTCCGATGACGGCCAGAGCTATGTTTAGGTTTGCTCAGGAACAGCGAACCCTGAGGGTCCAGTTGCATGTGGGGCTGCGTAAAGGCTCCCCTGGGGAATTCACTTGTACCCAAAGCCTTCCTTTGGTGACACTTTTGGATGGTCCAAAGGGGCTTGCAACGCGTTTTCTGGGGCCTGATTTTTCCGTCGTCTTCGATGCCGTCTAGGGCTATGTTTAGGGATGCTCGGAAACAGCGAACCCGGAATGTCCAATTGAATGTGGGGCTGCGTAAAGGCTCCCCTGGGGAGTTCACTTGTACCCAAAGCCTTCCTTTGGTGACACTTGTGGATGGGCAAAAATGCCTCGGAACGCATTTCCTGGGGCCTGATTTTTCAGTCGTCATCGATGCTGGCTAGGGCTATGTTTAGGGATGCTCGGAAACAGCGAACCCGGAGGGTCCAGTTGCATGTGGGGCTGCGTAAAGGCTCCCCTGGGGAGTTCACTTGTACCCAAAGCCTTCCTTTGGTGACACTTTTGGATGGGCGAAAAGGGCTCGCAACATATTTCCTGGGGCCTGATTTTTCAGTCGTCTCCTATGATGGCCAGGGCTACGTTTAGGTTTGCTCAGGAACAGCGAACCTGGAGGGTCCAGTTGCATGTGGGGCTGCATAAAGGCTCCCCTGGGGAGTTCTCTTGTACCCAAAGCCTTCCTTTGGTGACACTTTTGGATGGTCCAAAGGGGCTTGCAACGCGTTTTCGGGGGCCCGGGTTTTCAGTCTTCTCCCATGCCGGCTAGGGATATATTTAGGGTTGCTCGGAAAAATCGAACCCGGAGGATCCAGTTACATGTGGGGCTGCGTAAAGGCTCCCCTGGGAACTTCAGATGTACCCAAAGCCTTCCTTTGGGGGCACTTTTGGATGGTCCAAAGGGGCTCGCAACGCATTTCCTGGGGCCTGATTTTTCATTCGTCTCCGATGACGGCTAGGGCTACGTTTAGATTTGCTCAGGAACAGCAAACACGGAGGGTCCAGTTGCATGTGGGGCTGCGTAAAGGCTCCCCTGGGGAGTTCAATTGTACCCAAAGCCTTCCTTTGGTGACACTTTTGGATGGTCCAAAGGGGCTTGCAACGCGTTTTCTGGGGCCCGGGTTTTCAGTCTTCTCCCATGCCTGCTAGGGTTATGTTTAGGGTTGCTCGGAAAGAGCGAACCCGGAGGGTCCAGTTGCATGTGGGGCTGCGTAAAGGCTCCCCTGGGGAGTTCACTTGTACCCAAAGCCTTCCTTTGGGGGCACATTTGGATGGGCGAAAAGGCTTCAGAACGCATTTCCTGGGGCCTGATTTTTCATTCGTCTGCGATGACGGCTAGGGGTACGTTTAGATTTGCTCAGGAACAGCGAAACCGGAGGGTCCAGTTGCATGTGGGGCTGCGTAAAGGCTCCCCTGGGGAGTTCTCTTGTACCCAAAGCCTTCCTTTGGTGACACTTTTGGATGGTCCAAATGGGCTTGCAACGCGTTTTCTGGGGCCCGGGTTTTCAGTCTTCTCCCATGCCGGCTAGGGATATATTTAGGGTTGCTCGGAAAATTCGAACCCGAAGGGTCCAGTTGCATGTGGGGCTGCGTAAAGGCTCCCCTGGGGAGTTCTCTTGTACCCAAAGCCTTCCTTTGGTGACACATTTGGATGGTCCTAAGGGGCTCGCAACACATTTCCTGGGGCCTGATTTTTCACTCGTCTGCGATGACGGCTAGGGCTATGTTTAGGGATGCTCAGAAACAGCGAAACCGGAGGGTCCAGTTGCATGTGGGGATGCGTAAAGGCTCCCCTGGGGAATTCACTTGTACCCAAAGCCTTCCTTTGGTGACACTTTTGGATGGTCCAAAGGGGCTTGCAACGCGTTTTCTGGGGCCTGATTTTTCCGTCGTCTTCGATGCCGTCTAGGGCTATGTTTAGGGATGCTCGGAAACAGCGAACCCGGAATGTCCAATTGAATGTGGGGCTGCGTAAAGGCTCCCCTGGGGAGTTCACTTGTACCCAAAGCCTTCCTTTGGTGACACTTGTGGATGGGCAAAAATGCCTCGGAACGCATTTCCTGGGGCCTGATTTTTCAGTCGTCATCGATGCTGGCTAGGGCTATGTTTAGGGATGCTCGGAAACAGCGAACCCGGAGGGTCCAGTTGCATGTGGGGCTGCGTAAAGGCTCCCCTGGGGAGTTCACTTGTACCCAAAGCCTTCCTTTGGTGACACTTTTGGATGGGCGAAAAGGGCTCGCAACATATTTCCTGGGGCCTGATTTTTCAGTCATCTCCTATGACGGCCAGGGCTACGTTTAGGTTTGCTCAGGAACAGCGAACCTGGAGGGTCCAGTTGCATGTGGGGCTGCATAAAGGCTCCCCTGGCAGTTCTCTTGTACCCAAAGCCTTCCTTTGGTGACACTTTTGGATGGGAGAAAAGGGCTCGCAACGCATTTCCTGGGGCCTGATTTTTCAGTCGTCTCCTATGACGGCCAGGGCTACGTTTAGGTTTGCTCAGGAACAGCGAACCTGGTGGGTCCAGTTGCATGTGGGGCTGCGTAAAGGCTCCCCTGGGGAGTTCTCTTGTACCCAAAGCCTTCCTTTGGTGACACTTTTGGATGGTCCAAAGGGGCTTGCAACGCGTTTTCGGGGGCCCGGGTTTTCAGTCTTCTCCCATGCCGGCTAGGGATATATTTAGGGTTGCTCGGAAAAATCGAACCCGGAGGATCCAGTTACATGTGGGGCTGCGTAAAGGCTCCCCTGGGAACTTCAGATGTACCCAAAGCCTTCCTTTGGGGGCACTTTTGGATGGTCCAAAGGGGCTCGCAACGCATTTCCTGGGGCTTGATTTTTCATTCGTCTCCGATGACGGCTAGGGCTACGTTTAGATTTGCGCAGGAACAGCAAACACGGAGGGTCCAGTTGCATGTGGGGCTGCGTAAAGGCTCCCCTGGGGAGTTCAATTGTACCCAAAGACTTCCTTTGGTGACACTTTTGGATGGTCCAAAGGGGCTTGCAACGCATTTCCTGGGGCCTGATTTTTCAGTCATCTCCGATGACGGCCAGAGCTATGTTTAGGTTTGCTCAGGAACAGCGAACCCGGAGGGTCCAGTTGCATGTGGGGCTGCGTAAAGGCTCCCCTGGGGAGTTCTCTTGTACCCAAAGCCTTCCTTTGGTGACACTTTTGGATGGTCCAAAGGGGCTTGCAACGCGTTTTCTGGGGCCCGGGTTTTCAGTCTTCTCCCATGCCGGCTAGGGTTATGTTTAGGGTTGCTCGGAAAGAGCGAACCCGGAGGATCCAGTTGCATGTGGGGCTGCGTAAAGGCTCCCCTGGGGAGTTCACTTGTACCCAAAGCCTTCCTTTGGGGGCACATTTGGATGGGCGAAAAGGCTTCAGAACGCATTTCCTGGGGCCTGATTTTTCATTCGTCTGCGATGACGGCTAGGGCTACGTTTAGATTTGCTCAGGAACAGCGAAACCGGAGGGTCCAGTTGCATGTGGGGCTGCGTAAAGGCTCCCCTGGGGAGTTCTCTTGTACCCAAAGCCTTCCTTTGGTGACACTTTTGGATGGTCCAAAGGGGCTTGCAACGCGTTTTCTGGGGCCCGGGTTTTCAGTCTTCTCCCATGCCGGCTAGGGATATATTTAGGGTTGCTCGGAAAATTCGAACCCGAAGGGTCCAGTTGCATGTGGGGCTGCGTAAAGGCTCCCCTGGGGAGTTCTCTTGTACCCAAAGCCATCCTTTGGTGACACTTTTGGATGGTCCTAAGGGGCTCGCAACACATTTCCTGGGGCCTGATTTTTCACTCGTCTGCGATGACGGCTAGGGCTATGTTTAGGGATGCTCAGAAACAGCGAAACCGGAGGGTCCAGTTGCATGTGGGGCTGCGTAAAGGCTCCCCTGGGGAGTTCACTTGTACCCAAAGCCTTCCTTTGGTGACACTTTTGGATGGTCCAAAGGGGCTTGCAACGCATTTTCTGGGGCCTGATTTTTCCGTCGTCTTCGATGCCGTCTAGGGCTATGTTTAGGGATGCTCGGAATCAGCGAACCCGGAATGTCCAGTTGAATGTGGGGCTGCGTAAAGGCTCCCCTGGGGAGTTCACTTGTATCCAAAGCCTTCCTTTGGTGACACTTTTGGATGGGCAAAAATGCCTCGGAACGCATTTCCTGGGGCCTGATTTTTCCGTCGTCTTCGATGCCGTCTAGGGCTATGTTTAGGGATGCTCGGAAACAGCGAACCCGGAATGTCCAGTTGAATGTGGGGCTGCGTAAAGGCTCCCCTGGGGAGTTCACTTGTATCCAAAGCCTTCCTTTGGTGACACTTTTGGATGGGCAAAAATGCCTCGGAACGCATTTCCTGGGGCCTGATTTTTCAGTCGTCATCGATGCTGGCTAGGGCTATGTTTAGGTTTGCTCAGGAACAGCGAACCCGGAGGGTCCAGTTGCATGTGGGGCTGCGTAAAGGCTCCCCTGCGGAGTTCTCTTGTACCCAAAGCCTTCCTTTGGTGACACTTTTGGATGGGAGAAAAGGGCTCGCAACGCATTTCCTGGGGCCTGATTTTTCAGTCGTCTCCTATGACGGCCAGGGCTACGTTTAGGTTTGCTCAGGAACAGCGAACCTGGTGGGTCCAGTTGCATGTGGGGCTGCGTAAAGGCTCCCCTGGGGAGTTCTCTTGTACCCAAAGCCTTCCTTTGGTGACACTTTTGGATTGTCCAAAGGGGCTTGCAACGCGTTTTCTGGGGCCCGGGTTTTCAGTCTTCTCCCATGCCGGCTAGGGATATATTTAGGGTTGCTCAGAAAAATCGAACCCGTAGGGTCCAGTTACATGTGGGGCTGCGTAAAGGCTCCCCTGGGAACTTCAGATGTACCCAAAGCCTTCCTTTGGGGGCACTTTTGGATGGGCGAAAAGGGCTCGCAACACATTTCCTGGGGCCTGATTTTTCACTCGTCTGCGATGCCGTCTAGGGCTATGTTTAGGGATGCTCAGAAACAGCAAACCCGGAGGGTCCAGTTGCATGTGGGGCTGTGTAAAGGCTCCCCTGGGGAGTTCACTTGTACCCAAAGCCTTCCTTTGGGGGCACATTTGGATGGGCGAAAAGGGCTCGGAACGCATTTTCTGGGGCATGATTTTTCACACATCTGCGATGACGGCCAGGGCTACGTTTAGGTTTGCTCAGGAACAGCGAACCCGGAGGGTCCAGTTGCATGTGGGGCTGCGTAAAGGCTCCCCTGGGGAGTTCTCTTGTACCCAAAGCCTTCCTTTGGTGACGCTTTTGGATTGTCCAAAGGGGCTTGCAATGCGTTTTCTGGGGCCCGGGTTTTCAGTCTTCTCCCATGCTGGCTAGTGATATATTTAGGGTTGCTCGGAAAAATCGAACCCGGAGGGTCCAGTTGCATGTGGGGCTGCGTAAAGGCTCCCCTGGGGAGTTCACTTGTATCCAAAGCCTTCCTTTGGTGACACTTTTGGATGGGCGAAAAGGCCTCGGAACGCATTTCCTGGGGCCTGATTTTTCATTCGTCTGCGATGACGGCTGGGGCTACGTTTAGATTTGCTCAGGAACAGCAAACACGGAGGGTCCAGTTGCATGTGGGGCTGCGTAAAGGCTCCCCTGGGGAGTTCACTGGTACCCAAAGCCTTCCTTTGGGGGCACTTTTGGATGGGCGAAAAGGGCTCGCAACACATTTCCTGGGGCCTGATTTTTCAGTGGTCTTCGATGCCGTCTAGGGCTACGTATAGGGATGCTGGGAAACAGCGAACCCGGAGGGTCCAGTTGCATGTGGGGCTGCGTAAAGGCTCCCCTGGGGAGTTCTCTTGTACCCAAAGCCTTCCTTTGGTGACACTTTTGGATGGTCCAAAGGGGCTTGCAACGCGTTTTCTGGGGCCCGGGTTTTCAGTCTTCTCCCATGCCGGCTAGTGATATATTTAGGGTTGCTCGGAAAAATCGAACCCGAAGGGTCCAGTTGCATGTGGGGCTGCGTAAAGGCTCCCCTGGGGAGTTCTCTTGTACCCAAAGCCTTTTTTTGGTGACACTTTTGGATGGTCCTAAGGGGCTCGCAACACATTTCCTGGGGCCTGATTTTTCACTCGTCTGCGATGACGGCTAGGGCTATGTTTAGGGATGCTCAGAAACAGCGAAACCGGAGGGTCCAGTTGCATGTGGGGCTGCGTAAAGGCTCCCCTGGGGAGTTCACTTGTACCCAAAGCCTTCCTTTGGTGACACTTTTGGATGGTCCAAAGGGGCTTGCAACGCGTTTTCTGGGGCCTGATTTTTCCGTCGTCTTCGATGCCGTCAAGGGCTATGTTTAGGGATGCTCGGAAACAGCGAACCCGGAGGGTCCAGTTGCATGTGGGGCTGCATAAAGGCTCCCCTGGGGAGTTCACTTGTATCCAAAGCCTTCCTTTGGTGACAATTTTCGATGGGCGAAAAGGCCTCGGAACGCATTTCCTGGGGCCTGATTTTTCAGTCGTCTCCTATGACGGCCAGGGCTACGTTTAGTTTTGCTCAGGAACAGCGAACTCGGAGGGTCCAGTTGCATATGGGGCTGCGTAACGGCTCCCTTGGGGAGTTCTCTTGTACCCAAAGCCTTCCTTTGGTGACACTTTTAGATGGTCCAAAGGGGCTTGCAACGCATTTCCTGGGGCCTGATTTTTCAGTCGTCTTCGATGCCGTCTAGGGCTATGTTTAGGGATGTTCGGAAACAGCGAACCCGGAGGGCCCAGTTGCATGTGGGGCTGCGTAAAGGCTCCCCTGGGGAGTTCACTTGTACCCAAAGCCTTCCTTTGGGGGCACATTTGGATGGGCGAAAAGGGCTTGCAACACATTTCCTGGGGCCTGATTTTTCAGTCGTCTTCAATGCCGTCTAGGGCTATGTTTATGGATGTTCGGAAACAGCGAACCCGGAGGGTCCAGTTGCATGTGGGGCTGCGTAAAGGCTCCCCTGGGGAGTTCTCTTGTACCCAAAGTCTTCCTTTGGGGGCACATTTGGATGGGCGAAAAGGGCTCGGAACGCATTTTCTGGGGCATGATTTTTCACACATCTGCGATGACGGCCAGGGCTACGTTTAGGTTTGCTCAGGAACAGCGAACCTGGAGGGTCCAGTTGCATGTAGGGCTGCGTAAAGGCTCCCCTGGGGAGATCACTTGTACCCAGAGCCTTCCTTTGGGGGCACTTTTGGATGGGCGAAAAGGGCTCGCAACATATTTCCTGGGTCCTGATTTTTCAGTCGTCTCCTATGACGGCCAGGGCTACGTTTAGGTTTGCTCAGGAACAGCGAACCTGGAGGGTCCAGTTGCATGTGGGGCTGCGTATAGGCTCCCCTGGGGAGTTCTCTTGTACCCAAAGCCTTCCTTTGGTGACGCTTTTGGATTGTCCATAGGGGCTTGCAATGCGTTTTCTGGGGCCCGGGTTTTCAGTCTTCTCCCATGCGGGCTAGTGATATATTTAGGGTTGCTCGGAAAAATCGAACCCGGAGGGTCCAGTTGCATGTGGGGCTGCTTAAAGGCTCCCCTGGGGAGTTCACTTGTATCCAAAGCCTTCCTTTGGTGACACTTTTGGATGGGCGAAAAGGCCTCGGAACGCATTTCCTGGGGCCTGATTTTTCATTCGTCTGCGATGACGGCTGGGGCTACGTTTAGATTTGCTCAGGAACAGCAAACACGGAGGGTCCAGTTGCATGTGGGGCTGCGTAAAGGCTCCCCTGGGGAGTTCACTTGTACCCAAAGCCTTCCTTTGGTGACACTTTTGGATGGTCCAAAGGGGCTTGCAACGCATTTTCTGGGGCCCGGGTTTTCAGTCTTCTCCCATGCCGGCTAGGGTTATGTTTAGGGTTGCTCGGAAATAGCGAAACCGGAGGGTCCAGTTGCATGTGGGGCTGCATAAAGGCTCCCCTGGGGAGTTCACTTGTACCCAAAGCCTTCCTTTGGGGGCACTTTTGGATGGGCGAAAAGGCTTCGGAACGCATTTCCTGGGGCCTGATTTTTCACTTGTCTCCGATGACGGCTAGGGTTATGTTTAGGGTTGCTCAGGAACAGCAAACACGGAGGGTCCAGTTGCATGTGGGGCTGCGTAAAGGCTCCCCTGGGGAGTTCACTTGTACCCAAAGCCTTCCTTTGGTGACACTTTTGGATGGGCGAAAAGGGCTCGCAACACATTTCCTGAATCATGATTTTTCACACATCTGCGATGACGGCCAGGGCTATATTTCGGTTTGCTCAGGAACAGCGAACCCGGAGTGTCCAGTTGCATGTGGGGCTGCGTAAAGGCTCCCCTGGGGAGATCACTTGTACCCAAAGTCTTCCTTTGCGGGCACTTTTGAATGGGCGAAAAGGGCTCGCAACGCATTTCCTGGGGCCTGATTTTTCAGTCGTCTCCGATGACTGCTAGGGCTATGTTTAGGGATGCTCGGAAACAGCGAAATCGGAGGGTCCAGTTGCATATGGGGCTGTGTAAAGGCTCCCCTTGGAACTTCAGATGTACCCAAAGCCTTCCTTTGGGGGCACTTTTGCATGGTCCTAAGGGGCTCGCAACGCATTTCCTGGGGCCTGATTTTTCAGTCGTCTCCTATGACTGCCAGGGCTACGTTTAGGTTTGCTCAGGAACAGCGAACCCGGAGGGTCCAGTTGCATGTGGGGCTGCGTAAAGGCTCCCCTGCGGAGTTCTCTTGTACCCAAAGCCTTCCTTTGGTGAAACTTTTGGATGGTCCAAAGGGGCTTGCAACGCGTTTTCTGGGGCCTGATTTTTTCAGTCTTCTCCCATGCCGGCTAGGGATATATTAAGGGTTGCTCGGAAAAATCGAACCCGAAGGGTCCAGTTGCATGTGGGGCTGCGTAAAGGCTCCCCTGGGGAGTTCTCTTGTACCAAAAGCCTTTCTTTGGGGGCACTTTTGAATGGGCGAAAAGGGCTCGCAACGCATTTCCTGGGGCCTGATTTTTCAGTCGTCTTCGATGCCGGCTAGTGATATGTTTAGGGATGCTCGGAAACAGCGAACCCGGAGGGTCCAGTTGCATGTGGGGCTGCGTAAAGGCTCCCCTGGGGAGTTCACTTGTACCCAAAGCCTTCCTTTGGTGACACTTTTGGATGGTCGAAAATGCCTCGGAACGCATTTCCTGGGGCGTGATTTTTCAGTCGTCTCCGATGACTGCTAGGGCTATGTTTAGGGATGCTCGGAAACAGCGAACTCTGAGGGTCCAGTTGCATATGGGGCTGCGTAAAGGCTCCCCTGGGGAGTTCTCTTGTACCCAAAGCCTTCCTTTGGTGACACTTTTGGATGGTCCAAAGGGGCTTGCAACGCATTTCCTGGGGCCTGATTTTTCAGTCGTCTCCGATGACGGCCAGGGCTACGTTTAGGTTTGCTCAGGATCAGCGAACCAGGAGGGTCCAGTTTCATGTGGGCCTGCGTAAAGGCTCCCCTGGGGAGTTCTCTTGTACCCAAAGCCTTCCTTTGGTGACACTTTTGGATGGTCCAAAGGGGCTTGCAACGCGTTTTCTGGGGCCTGATTTTTCAGTCTTCTCCCATGCCGGCTAGTGCTATGTTTAGGGATGCTCGGAAACAGCGAACCCGGAGGGTCCAGTTGCATGTGGGGCTGCGTAAAGGCTCCCCTGGGGAGTTCTCTTGTACCCAATGCCTTCCTTTGGTGACACTTTTGGATGGGCAAAAAGGGCTCGCAACATATTTCCAGGGGCCTGATTTTTCAGTCGTCTCCTATGACGGCCAGGGCTACGTTTAGGTTTTCTCAGGAACAGCGAACCCGGAGGGTCCAGTTTCATGTGGGGCTGCGTAAAGGCTCCCCTGGGGAGTTCACTTGTACCCAATGCCTTCCTTTGGTGACACTTTTGGATGGTCCAAAGGGGCTCGCAACGCATTTCCTGGGGCCTGATTTTTCAGTCGTCTCCTATGACGGCCTGGGCTACGTTTAGGTTTGCTCAGGAACAGCGAACCCGGAGGGTCCAGTTGCATGTGGGGCTGCGTAAAGGCTCCCCTGGGGAGTTCACTTGTACCCAATGCCTTCCTTTGGTGACACTTTTGGATGGGCAAAAAGGGCTCGCAACATATTTCCAGGGGCCTGATTTTTCAGTCGTCTCCTATGACGGCCAGGGCTACGTTTAGGTTTGCTCAGGATCAGCGAACCAGGAGGGTCCAGTTTCATGTGGGGCTGCGTAAAGGCTCCCCTGGGGAGTTCACTTGTACCCAATGCCTTCCTTTGGTGACACTTTTGGATGGTCCAAAGGAGCTCGCAACGCATTTCCTGGGGCCTGATTTTTCAGTCGTCTCCTATGACGGCCTGGGATACGTTTAGGTTTGCTCAGGAACAGCGAACCCGGAGGGTCCAGTTGCATGTGGGGCTGCGTAAAGGCTCCCCTGGGGAGTTCACTTGTACCCAAAGCCTTCCTTTGGTGACACTTTTGGATTGTCCAAAGGGGCTTGCAACGCGTTTTCTGGGGCCCGGGTTTTCAGTCTTCTCCCATGCTGGCTAGTGATATATTTAGGGTTGCTCGGAAAAATCGAATCCGGAGGGTCCAGTTGCATGTGGGGCTGCGTAAAGGCTCCCCTGGGAACTTCAGATGTACCCAAAGCCTTCCTTTGGGGGCACTTTTGGATGGTCCAAAGGGGCTCGCAACGCATTTCCTGGGGCCTGATTTTTCAGTCGTCTCCTATGACGGCCAGGGCTACGTTTAGGTTTTCTCAGGAACAGCGAACCCGGAGGGTCCAGTTTCATGTGGGGCTGCGTAAAGGCTCCCCTGGGGAGTTCACTTGTACCCAATGCCTTCCTTTGGTGACACTTTTGGATGGTCTAAAGGGGCTCGCAACGCATTTCCTGGGGCCTGATTTTTCAGTCGTCTCCTATGACGGCCTGGGCTACGTTTAGGTTTGCTCAGGAACAGCGAACCCGGAGGGTCCAGATTCATGTGGGGCTGCGTAAAGGCTCCCCTGGGGAGTTCACTTGTACCCAATGCCTTCCTTTGGTGACACTTTTGGATGGGCAAAAAGGGCTCGCAACATATTTCCAGGGGCCTGATTTTTCAGTCGTCTCCTATGACGGCCAGGGCTACGTTTAGGTTTGCTCAGGATCAGCGAACCAGGAGGGTCCAGTTTCATGTGGGGCTGCGTAAAGGCTCCCCTGGGGAGTTCACTTGTACCCAATGCCTTCCTTTGGTGACACTTTTGGATGGTCCAAAGGGGCTCGCAACGCATTTCCTGGGGCCTGATTTTTCAGTCGTCTCCTATGACGGCCTGGGATACGTTTAGGTTTGCTCAGGAACAGCGAACCCGGAGGGTCCAGTTGCATGTGGGGCTGCGTAAAGGCTCCCCTGGGGAGTTCACTTGTATCCAAAGCCTTCCTTTGGTGACACTTTTGGATGGTCCAAAGGGGCTTGCAACGCGTTTTCTGGGGCCCGGGTTTTCAGTCTTCTCCCATGCTGGCTAGTGATATATTTAGGGTTGCTCGGAAAAATCGAATCCGGAGGGTCCAGTTGCATGTGGGGCTGCGTAAAGGCTCCCCTGGGAACTTCAGATGTTCCCAAAGCCTTCCTTTGGGGGCACTTTTGGATGGTCCAAAGGGGCTCGCAACGCATTTCCTGGGGCCTGATTTTTCAGTCGTCTGCGATGACGGCTAGGGCTATGTTTAGATTTGCTCAGGAACATCGAACACGGAGGGTCCAGTTGCATGTGGGGCTGCGTAAAGTCTCCCCTGGGGAGTTCACTTGTACCCAAAGCCTTCCTTTGGTGACACTTTTGGATGGGCGAAGAGGGCTCGCAACATATTTCCTGGGGCCTGATTTTTCAGTCGTCTCCTATGACGGCCAGGGCTACGTTTAGGTTTGCTCAGGAACAGCGAACCCGGAGGGTCCAGTTGCATGTGGGGCTGCGTAAAGGCTCCCCTGGGGAGTTCTCTTGTACCCAAAGCCTTCCTTTGGTGACGCTTTTGGATGGTCCAAAGGGGCTTGAAACGCGTTTTCTGGGGCCCGGGTTTTCAGTCTTCTCCCATGCTGGCTAGTGATATATTTAGGGTTGATCGGAAAAATCGAACCCGGAGGGTCCAGTTGCATGTGGGGCTGCGTAAAGGCTCCCCTGGGAACTTCAGATGTACCCACAGCCTTCCTTTGGGGGCACTTTTGGATGGTCCAAAGGGGCTCGCAACGCATTTCCTGGGGCCTGATTTTTCATTCGTCTGCGATGAGGGCCAGGGCTACATTTTGATTTGCTCAGGAACAGCGAACCCGGAGGGTCCAGTTGCATGTGGGGCTGCGTAAAGGCTCCCCTGGGGAGTTCTCTTGTACCCAAAGCCTTCCTTTGGTGAAACTTTTGGATGGTCCAAAGGGGCTTGCAACGCGTTTTCTGGGGCCCGGGTTTTCAGTCTTCTCCCATGCCGGCTAGGGATATATTAAGGGTTGCTCGGAAAAATCGAACCCGAAGGGTCCAGTTGCATGTGGGGCTGCGTAAAGGCTCCCCTGGGGAGTTCTCTTGTACCCAAAGCCTTTCTTTGGGGGCACTTTTGAATGGGCGAAAAGGGCTTGCAACGCATTTCCTGGGGCCTGATTTTTCAGTCGTCTTCGATGACGGCTAGGGCTATATTTAGGGATGCTCGGAAACAGCGAACCCGGAGGGTCCAGTTGCATGTGGGGCTGCGTAAAGGCTCCCCTGGGGAGTTCACTTGTACCCAAAGCCTTCCTTTGGTGACACTTTTGGATGGTCCAAAGGGGCTTGCAACGCGTTTTCTGGGGCCCGGGTTTTCAGTCTTCTCCCATGCTGGCTAGTGATATATTTAGGGTTGCTCGGAAAAATCGAACCCGTAGGATCCAGTTGCATGTGGGGCTGCGTAAAGGCTCCCCTGGGGAGTTCACTTGTATCCAAAGCCTTCCTTTGGTGACACTTTTGGATGGTCGAAAATGCCTCGGAACGCATTTCCTGGGGCGTGATTTTTCAGTCGTCTCCGATGACTGCTAGGGTTATGTTTAGGGATGCTCGGAAACAGCGAACTCTGAGGGTCCAGTTGCATATGGGGCTGCGTAAAGGCTCCCCTGGGGAGTTCTCTTGTACCCAAAGCCTTCCTTTGGGGGCACTTTTGGATGGTCCAAAGGGGCTTGCAACGCATTTCCTGGGGCCTGATTTTTCAGTCGTCTCCGATGACGGCCAGGGCTACGTTTAGGTTTGCTCAGGATCAGCGAACCAGGAGGGTCCAGTTTCATGTGGGCCTGCGTAAAGGCTCCCCTGGGGAGTTCTCTTGTACCCAAAGCCTTCCTTTGGTGACACTTTTGGATGGTCCAAAGGGGCTTGCAACGCGTTTTCTGGGGCCTGATTTTTCAGTCTTCTCCCATGCCGGCTAGTGCTATGTTTAGGGATGCTCGGAAACAGCGAACCCGGAGGGTCCAGTTGCATGTGGGGCTGCGTAAAGGCTCCCCTGGGGAGTTCTCTTGTACCCAATGCCTTCCTTTGGTGACACTTTTGGATGGGCAAAAAGGGCTCGCAACATATTTCCAGGGGCCTGATTTTTCAGTCGTCTCTTATGACGGCCAGGGCTACGTTTAGGTTTTCTCAGGAAGAGCGAACCCGGAGGGTCCAGTTTCATGTGGGGCTGCGTAAAGGCTCCCCTGGGGAGTTCACTTGTACCCAATGCCTTCCTTTGGTGACACTTTTGGATGGTCCAAAGGGGCTCGCAACGCATTTCCTGGGGCCTGATTTTTCAGTCGTCTCCTATGACGGCCTGGGCTACGTTTAGGTTTGCTCAGGAACAGCGAACCCGGAGGGTCCAGTTGCATGTGGGGCTGCGTAAAGGCTCCCCTGGGGAGTTCACTTGTACCCAATGCCTTCCTTTGGTGACACTTTTGGATGGGCAAAAAGGGCTCGCAACATATTTCCAGGGGCCTGATTTTTCAGTCGTCTCCTATGACGGCCAGGGCTACGTTTAGGTTTGCTCAGGATCAGCGAACCAGGAGGGTCCAGTTTCATGTGGGGCTGCGTAAAGGCTCCCCTGGGGAGTTCACTTGTACCCAATGCCTTCCTTTGGTGACACTTTTGGATGGTCCAAAGGGGCTCGCAACGCATTTCCTGGGGCCTGATTTTTCAGTCGTCTCCTATGACGGCCTGGGATACGTTTAGGTTTGCTCAGGAACAGCGAACCCGGAGGGTCCAGTTGCATGTGGGGCTGCGTAAAGGCTCCCCTGGGGAGTTCACTTGTACCCAAAGCCTTCCTTTGGTGACACTTTTGGATTGTCCAAAGGGGCTTGCAACGCGTTTTCTGGGGCCCGGGTTTTCAGTCTTCTCCCATGCTGGCTAGTGATATATTTAGGGTTGCTCGGAAAAATCGAATCCGGAGGGTCCAGTTGCATGTGGGGCTGCGTAAAGGCTCCCCTGGGAACTTCAGATGTACCCAAAGCCTTCCTTTGGGGGCACTTTTGGATGGTCCAAAGGGGCTCGCAACGCATTTCCTGGGGCCTGATTTTTCAGTCGTCTCCTATGACGGCCAGGGCTACGTTTAGGTTTTCTCAGGAACAGCGAACCCGGAGGGTCCAGTTTCATGTGGGGCTGCGTAAAGGCTCCCCAGGGGAGTTCACTTGTACCCAATGCCTTCCTTTGGTGACACTTTTGGATGGTCCAAAGGGGCTCGCAACGCATTTCCTGGGGCCTGATTTTTCAGTCGTCTCCTATGACGGCCTGGGCTACGTTTAGGTTTGCTCAGGAACAGCGAACCCGGAGGGTCCAGTTTCATGTGGGGCTGCGTAAAGGCTCCCCTGGGGAGTTCACTTGTACCCAAAGCCTTCCTTTGGGGGCACTTTTGGATGGGCGAAAAGGGCTCGCAACACATTTCCTGGGGCCTGATTTTTCAGTCGTCTTCGATGCAGTCTAGGTCTATGTTTAGGGATGCTCGGAAACAGCGAACCCGGAGGGTCCAGTTGCATGTGGGGCTGCGTAAAGGCTCCCCTGGGGAGTTCACTTGTACCCAAAGCCTTCCTTTGGGGGCACATTTGGATGGGCGAAAAGGGCTCGGAACGCATTTCCTGGATCATGATTTTTCACACATCTGCGATGACGGCCAGGGCTATATTTCGGTTTGCTCAGGAACAGCGAACCCGGAGGGTCCAGTTGCATGTGGGGCTGCGTAAAGGCTCCCCTGGGGAGATCACTTGTACCCAAAGTCTTCCTTTGCGGGCACTTTTGAATGGGCGAAAAGGGCTCGCAACGCATTTCCTGGGGCCTGATTTTTCAGTCGTCTCCGATGACTGCTAGGGCTATGTTTAGGGATGCTCGGAAACAGCGAAATCGGAGGGTCCAGTTGCATATGGGGCTGTGTAAAGGCTCCCCTTGGAACTTCAGATGTACCCAAAGCCTTCCTTTGGGGGCACTTTTGCATGGTCCTAAGGGGCTCGCAACGCATTTCCTGGGGCCTGATTTTTCAGTCGTCTCCTATGACTGCCAGGGCTACGTTTAGGTTTGCTCAGGAACAGCGAACCCGGAGGGTCCAGTTGCATGTGGGGCTGCGTAAAGGCTCCCCTGGGGAGTTCTCTTGTACCCAAAGCCTTCCTTTGGTGAAACTTTTGGATGGTCCAAAGGGGCTTGCAACGCGTTTTCGGGGGCTTGGGTTTTCAGTCTTCTCCCATGGCGGCTAGGGATATATTAAGGGTTGCTCGGAAAAATCGAACCCGAAGGGTCCAGTTGCATGTGGGGCTGCGTAAAGGCTCCCCTGGGGAGTTCTCTTGTACCCAAAGCCTTTCTTTGGGGGCACTTTTGAATGGGCGAAAAGGGCTCGCAACGCATTTCCTGGGGCCTGATTTTTCAGTCGTCTTCGATGCCGGCTAGTGCTATGTTTAGGGATGCTCGGAAACAGCGAACCCGGAGGGTCCAGTTGCATGTGGGGCTGCGTAAAGGCTCCCCTGGGGAGTTCACTTGTACCCAAAGCCTTCCTTTGGGGGCACATTTGGATGGGCGAAAAGGGCTCGGAACGCATTTCCTGGATCATGATTTTTCACACATCTGCGATGACGGCCAGGGCTATATTTCGGTTTGCTCAGGAACAGCGAACCCGGAGGGTCCAGTTGCATGTGGGGCTGCGTAAAGGCTCCCCTGGGGAGATCACTTGTACCCAAAGTCTTCCTTTGCGGGCACTTTTGAATGGGCGAAAAGGGCTCGCAACGCATTTCCTGGGGCCTGATTTTTCAGTCGTCTCCGATGACTGCTAGGGCTATGTTTAGGGATGCTCGGAAACAGCGAAATCGGAGGGTCCAGTTGCATATGGGGCTGTGTAAAGGCTCCCCTTGGAACTTCAGATGTACCCAAAGCCTTCCTTTGGGGGCACTTTTGCATGGTCCTAAGGGGCTCGCAACGCATTTCCTGGGGCCTGATTTTTCAGTCGTCTCCTATGACTGCCAGGGCTACGTTTAGGTTTGCTCAGGAACAGCGAACCCGGAGGGTCCAGTTGCATGTGGGGCTGCGTAAAGGCTCCCCTGGGGAGTTCTCTTGTACCCAAAGCCTTCCTTTGGTGAAACTTTTGGATGGGTCCAAAGGGGCTTGCAACGCGTTTTCGGGGGCCTTGGGTTTTCAGTCTTCTCCCATGGCGGCTAGGGATATATTAAGGGTTGCTCGGAAAAATCGAACCCGAAGGGGTCCAGTGCATTGTGGGGCTGCGTAAAGGCTCCCTGGGGAGTTCACTTGTACCCAAGCCTTCCTTTGGTGACACTTTTGGATGGTCCAAAGGGGCTTGCAACGCGTTTTCTGGGGCCCGGGTTTTCAGTCTTCTCCCATGCTGGCTAGTGATATATTTAGGGTTGCTCGGAAAAATCGAACCCGTAGGATCCAGTTGCATGTGGGGCTGCGTAAAGGCTCCCCTGGGAGTTCACTTGTATCCAAAGCCTTCCTTTGGGTGACACTTTTGGGATGGTCGAAAATGCCTCGGAACGCATTTCCTGGGGCGTGATTTTTCAGTCGTCTCCGATGACTGCTAGGGCTATGTTTAGGGATGCTCGGAAACAGCGAACTCTGAGGGTCCAGTTGCATATGGGGCTGCGTAAAGGCTCCCCTGGGGAGTTCTCTTGTACCCAAAGCCTTCCTTTGGGGGCACTTTTGGATGGTCCAAAGGGGCTTGCAACGCATTTCCTGGGGCCTGATTTTTCAGTCGTCTCCGATGACGGCCAGGGCTACGTTTAGGTTTCTCACGAACAGCGAACCCGGAAGGTCCAGTTGCATGTGGGGCTGCATAAAGGCTCCCCTGGGGAGTTCTCTTGTACCCAAAGCCTTCCTTTGGTGACACTTTTGGATTGTCCAAAGGGGCTTGCAACGCGTTTTCTGGGGCCCGGGTTTTCAGTCTTCTCCCATGCTGGCTAGTGATATATTTAGGGTTGCTCGGAAAAATCGAATCCGGAGGGTCCAGTTGCATGTGGGGCTGCGTAAAGG
This sequence comes from Anas acuta, assembly GCF_963932015.1. Taxonomy (NCBI): domain Eukaryota; kingdom Metazoa; phylum Chordata; class Aves; order Anseriformes; family Anatidae; genus Anas; species Anas acuta. The sequence continues at coordinate 403,396 of NW_027076138.1, forward strand.
CTCCCCTGGGAACTTCAGATGTACCCAAAGCCTTCCTTTGGGGGCACTTTTGGATGGTCCAAAGGGGCTCGCAACGCATTTCCTGGGGCCTGATTTTTCAGTCGTCTCCTATGACGGCTAGGGCTATGTTTAGATTTACTCAGGAACAGCGAACCCGGAGGGTCCAGTTGCATGTGGGGCTGCGTAAAGGCTCCCCTGGGGAGTTCACTTGTACCCAAAGCCTTCCTTTGGTGACACTTTTGGATGGTCCAAAGGGGCTTGCAACGCGTTTTCTGGGGCCCGGGTTTTCAGTCTTCTCCCATGCCGGCTAGGGATATATTTAGGGTTGTTCAAAAAATCGAACCCGGAGGGTCCAGTTGCATGTGGGGCTGCGTAAAGGCTCCCCTGGGGAGTTCACTTATACCCAAAGCCTTCCTTTCGTGACACTTTTGGATGGTCGAAAATGCCTCGGAACGCATTTCCTAGGGCGTGATTTTTCAGTCGTCTCCGATGACGGCTAGGGCTATGTTTAGGGATGCTCGGAAACAGCGAACCCGGAGGGTCCAGTTGCATATGGGGCTGCGTAAAGGCTCCCCTGGGAACTTCAGATGTACCCAAAGCCTTCCTTTGGGGGCACTTTTGGATGGGCGAAAAGGGCTTGCAACGCATTTCCTGGTGCCTGATTTTTCAGTCGTCATCGATGCTGGCTAGGTCTATGTTTAGGGATGCTCGGAAACAGCGAACCCGGAGGGTCCAGTTGCATGTGGGGCTGCGTAAAGGCTCCCCTGGGGAGTTCACTTGTACCTAATGCCTTCCTTTGGTGACACTTTTGGATGGGCGAAAAGGGCTCGCAACATATTTCCTGGGGCCTGATTTTTCAGTCGTCTCCTATGACGGCCAGGGCTACGTTTAGGTTTGCTCAGGAACAGCGAACCCGGAGGGTCCAGTTGCATGTGGGGCTGCATAAAGGCTCCCCTGGGGAGTTCTCTTGTACCCAAAGCCTTCCTTTGGTGACACTTTTGGATGGTCCAAAGGGGCTCGCAACGCATTTCCTGGGGCCTGATTTTTCAGTCGTCTCCTATGACGGCCAGGGCTACGTTTAGGTTTGCTCACGAACAGCGAACCCGGAGGGTCCAGTTGCATGTGGGGCTGCATAAAGGCTCCCCTGGGGAGTTCTCTTGTACCCAAAGCCTTCCTTTGGTGACACTTTTGGATGGTCCAAAGGGGCTCGCAACGCATTTCCTGGGGCCTGATTTTTCAGTCGTCTCCTATGACGGCCAGGGCTACGTTTAGGTTTGCTCACGAACAGCGAACCCGGAGGGTCCAGTTGCATGTGGGGCTGCATAAAGGCTCCCCTGGGGAGTTCTCTTGTACCCAAAGCCTTCCTTTGGTGACACTTTTGGATGGTCCAAAGGGGCTTGCAACACGTTTTCTGGGGCCCGGGTTTTCAGTCTTCTCCCATGCTGGCTAGTGATATATTTAGTGTTGCTCGGAAAAATCGAACCCGGAGGGTCCAGTTGCATGTGGGGCTGCGTAAAGGCTCCCCTGGGAACTTCAGATGTACCCAAAGCCTTCCTTTGGGGGCACTTTTGGATGGGCGAAAAGGCTTCGGAACGCATTTCCTGGGGCCTGATTTTTCAGTCGTCTCCGATGACTGCTAGGGCTATGTTTAGGGATGCTCGGAAACAGCAAACCCGGAGGGTCCAGTTGCATGTGGGGCTGCGTAAAGGCTCCCCTGGGGAGTTCTCTTGTACCCAAAGCCTTCATTTGGTGACACTTTTGGATGGTCCAATGGAGCTTGTAACGCGTTTCCTGGGGCCCGGGTTTTCAGTCTTCTCCCATGCCGGCTAGGGATATATTTAGGGTTGCTCGGAAAAATCGAACCCGGAGGGTCCAGTTGCATGTGGGGCTGCGTAAAGGCTCCCCTGGGGAGTTCACTTGTACCCAAAGCCTTCCTTTGGGGGCACTTTTGGATGGGCGAAAAGGGTTCGCAACGCATTTCCTGGGGCCTGATTTTTCAGTCGTCTTCGATGCCGGCTAGGGCTATGTTTAGGGATGCTGGGAAACAGCGAAACCGGACGGTCCAGTTGCATGTGGGGCTGCGTAAAGGCTCCCCTGGGGAGTTCACTTGTATCCAAAGCCTTCCTTTAGGGGCACTTTTGGATGGTCCTAAGGGGCTCGCAACGCATTTCCTGGGGCCTGATTTTTCAGTCGTCTCCGATGACTGCTAGGGCTATGTTTAGGGATGCTCGGAAACAGCGAACTCGGAGGGTCCAGTTGCATATGGGGCTGCGTAAAGGCTCCCCTGGGAACTTCAGATGTACCCAAAGCCTTCCTTTGGGGGCACTTTTGGATGGTCCAAAGGGGCTTGCAACGCATTTCCTGGGGCCTGATTTTTCAGTCGTCTCCGATGACGGCCAGGGCTACGTTTAGGTTTGCTCAGGAACAGCGAACCCGGAGGGTCAAGTTGCATGTGGGGCTGCGTAAAGGCTCCCCTGGGGAGTTCTCTTGTACCCAAAGCCTTCCTTTGGTGACACTTTTGGATGGTCCAAAGGGGCTTGCAACGCGTTTTCTGGGGCCTGATTTTTCAGTCTTCTCCCATGGCGTCTAGGGATATATTAAGGGTTGCTCGGAAAAATCGAACCCGAAGGGTCCAGTTGCATGTGGGGCTGCGTAAAGGCTCCCCTGGGGAGTTCACTTGTACCCAAAGCCTTCCTTTCGTGACACTTTTGGATGGTCCAAAGGGGCTTGCAACGCGTTTTCTGGGGCCCGAGTTTTCAGTCTTCTCCCATGCTGGCTACTGATATATTTAGGGTTGCTCGGAAAAATCGAACCCGGAGGGTCCAGTTGCATCTGGGGCTGCGTAAAGACTCCCCTGGGGAGTTCACTTGTATCCAAAGCCTTCCTTTGGGGGCACTTTTGGATGGGCGAAAAGGGCTCGCAGCGCATTTCCTGGGGCCTGATTTTTCAGTCGTCTCCGATGAATGCTAGGGCTATGTTTAGGGATGCTCGGAAACAGCGAACCCGGAGGGTCCAGTTGCATGTGGGGCTGCGTAAAGGCTCCCCTGGGGAGTTCTCTTGTACCCAAAGCCTTCATTTGGTGACACTTTTGGATGGTCCAAAGCGGCTCGCAACGCATTTCCTGGGGCCTGATTTTTCAGTCTTCTCCCATGCCGGCTAGGGATATATTTAGGGTTGCTCGGAAAAATCGAACCCGGAGGGTCCCGTTGCATGTGGGGCTGCGTAAAGGCTCCCCTGGGGAGTTCACTTGTACCCAAAGCCTTCCTTTGGGGGCACTTTTGGATGGGCGAAAAGGGCTCGCAACGCATTTCCTGGGGCCTGATTTTTCAGTCGTCTTCGATGCCGGCTAGGGCTATGTTTACGGATGCTCAGAAACAGCGAACCCGGAGGGTCCAGTTGCATGTGGGGCTGCATAAAGGCTCCCCTGGGGAGTTCTCTTGTACCCAAAGCCTTCCTTTGGTGACACTTTTGGATGGGAGAAAAGGGCTCGCAACGCATTTCCTGGGGCCTGATTTTTCAGTCGTCTCCTATGACGGCCAGGGCTACGTTTAGGTTTGCTCAGGAACAGCGAACCCGGAGGGTCCAGTTGCATGTGGGGCTGCATAAAGGCTCCCCTGGGGAGTTCTCTTGTACCCAAAGCCTTCCTTTGCGGGCACTTTTGAATGGGCGAAAAGGGCTCGTAACGCATTTCCTGGGGCCTGATTTTTCAGTCGTCTCCGATGACTGCTAGGGCTATGTTTAGGGATGCTCGGAAACAGCGAACTCGGAGGGTCCAGTTGCATATGGGGCTGTGTAAAGGCTCCCCTGGGAACTTCAGATGTACCCAAAGCCTACCTTTGTGGGCCCTTTTGGATGTCCAAAGCGGCTCGCAACGCATTTCCTGGGGCCTGATTTTTCAGTCATCTCCTATGACGGCCAGGGCTACGTTTAGGTTTGCTCAGGAACAGCGAACCCGGAGGGTCAAGTTGCATGTGGGGCTGCATAAAGGCTCCCCTGGGGAGTTCTCTTGTACCCAAAGCCTTCCTTTGGTGACACTTTTGGATGGGAGAAAAGGGCTCGTAACGCATTTCCTGGGGCCTGATTTTTCAGTCGTCTCCGATGACTGCTAGGGCTATGTTTAGGGATGCTCGGAAACAGCGAACTCGGAGGGTCCAGTTGCATATGGGGCTGTGTAAAGGCTCCCCTGGGAACTTCAGATGTACCCAAAGCCTTCCTTTGGGGGCCCTTTTGGATGTCCAAAGCGGCTCGCAACACATTTCCTGGGGCCTGATTTTTCAGTCGTCTCCTATGACGGCCAGAGCTACGTTTAGGTTTGCACAGGAACAGCGAACCCGGAGGGTCCAGTTGCATGTGGGGCTGCGTAAAGGCTCCCCTGGGGAGTTCACTTGTACCCAAAGCCTTCCTTTGGTGACACTTTTGGATTGTCCAAAGGGGCTTGCAACGCGTTTTCTGGGGCCCCGGTTTTAAGTCTTCTCCCATGCTGGCTAGTGATATATTTAGGGTTGCTCGGAAAAATCGAACACGGAGGGTCCAGTTGCATGTGGGGCTGCGTAAAGGCTCCCCTGGGAACTTCAGATGTACCCAAAGCCTTCCTTTGGGGGCACTTTTGGATGGTCCAAAGGGGCTCGCAACGCATTTCCTGGGGCCTGATTTTTCAGTCGTCTCCGATGACTGCTAGGGCTATGTTTAGGGATGCTCGGAAACAGCGAACTCGGAGGGTCCAGTTGCATATGGGGCTGCATAAAGGCTCCCCTGGGAACTTCAGATGTACCCAAAGCCTTCCTTTGGGGGCACTTTTGGATGGTCCAAAGGGGCTTGCAACGCATTTCCTGGGGCCTGATTTTTCAGTCGTCTCCGATGACGGCCAGGGCTACGTTTAGGTTTGCTCAGGAACAGCGAACCCGGAGGGTCCAGTTGCATGTGGGGCTGCGTAAAGGCTCCCCTGCGGAGTTCTCTTGTACCCAAAGCCTTCCTTTGGTGACACTTTTGGATGGTCCAAAGGGGCTTGCAACGCGTTTTCTGGGGCCCGAGTTTTCAGTCTTCTCCCATGCTGGCTAGTGATATATTTAGGGTTGCTCGGAAAAATCGAACCCGGAGGGTCCAGTTGCATGTGGGGCTGCGTAAAGGCTCCCCTGGGGAGTTCACTTGTATCCAAAGCCTTCCTTTGGGGGCACTTTTGGATGGGCGAAAAGGGCTCGCAGCGCATTTCCTGGGGCCTGATTTTTCAGTCGTCTCCTATGACTGCTAGGGCTATGTTTAGGGATGCTCGGAAACAGCGAACCCGGAGGGTCCAGTTGCATGTGGGGCTGCGTAAAGGCTCCCCTGGGGAGTTCTCTTGTACCCAAAGCCTTCCTTTGGTGACACTTTTGGATGGTCCAAAGCGGCTCGCAACGCATTTCCTGGGGCCTGATTTTTCAGTCTTCTCCCATGCCGGCTAGGGATATATTTAGGGTTGCTCGGAAAAATCGAACCCGGAGGGTCCAGTTGCATGTGGGGCTGCATAAAGGCTCCCCTGGGGAGTTCTCTTGTACCCAAAGCCTTCCTTTGGTGACACTTTTTGATGGGAGAAAAGGGCTCGCAACGCATTTCCTGGGGCCTGATTTTTCAGTCGTCTCCTATGACGGCCAGGGCTACGTTTAGGTTTGCTCAGGAACAGCGAACCCGGAGGGTCCAGTTGCATGTGGGGCTGCATAAAGGCTCCCCTGGGGAGTTCTCTTGTACCCAAAGCCTTCCTTTGCGGGCACTTTTGAATGGGCGAAAAGGGCTCGTAACGCATTTCCTGGGGCCTGATTTTTCAGTCGTCTCCGATGACTGCTAGGGCTATGTTTAGGGATGCTCGGAAACAGCGAACTCGGAGGGTCCAGTTGCATATGGGGCTGTGTAAAGGCTCCCCTGGGAACTTCAGATGTACCCAAATCCTTCCTTTGTGGGCCCTTTTGGATGTCCAAAGCGGCTCACAACGCATTTCGTGGGGCCTGATTTTTCAGTCATCTCCGATGACGGCCAGGGCTACGTTTAGGTTTGCTCAGGAACAGCGAACCCGGAGGGTCAAGTTGCATGTGGGGCTGCATAAAGGCTCCCCTGGGGAGTTCTCTTGTACCCAAAGCCTTCCTTTGGTGACACTTTTGGATTGTCCAAAGGGGCTTGCAACGCGTTTTCTGGGGCCCGGGTTTTAAGTCTTCTCCCATGCTGGCTAGTGATATATTTAGGGTTGCTCGGAAAAATCGAACCCGGAGGGTCCAGTTGCATGTGGGGCTGCGTAAAGGCTCCCCTGGGGAGTTCTCTTGTACCCAAAGCCTTCCTTTGGGGGCACTTTTGGATGGTCCAAAGGGGCTCGCAACGCATTTCCTGGGGCCCGGGTTTTCAGTCTTCTCCCATGCCGGCTAGGGATATATTTAGGGTTGCTCGGAAAAATCGAACCCGGAGGTTCCAGTTGCATGTGGGGCTGCGTAAAGGCTCCCCTGGGGAGTTCTCTTGTACCCAAAGCCTTTCTTTGGGGGCACTTTTGAATGGGCGAAAAGGGCTCGCAACGCATTTCCTGGGGCCTGATTTTTCAGTCGTCTTCGATGCCGGCTAGGGCTATGTTTAGGGATGCTCGGAAGCAGCGAACCCGGAGGGTCCAGTTGCATGTGGGGCTGCGTAAAGGCTCCCCTGGGGAGTTCTCTTGTACCCAAAGCCTTCCTTTGGTGACACTTTTGGATGGGAGAAAAGGGCTCGCAACGCATTTCCTGGGGCCTGATTTTTCAGTCGTCTCCTATGACGGCCAGGGCTACGTTTAGGTTTGCTCAGGAACAGCGAACCCGGAGGGTCCAGTTGCATGTGGGGCTGCATAAAGGCTCCCCTGGGGAGTTCTCTTGTACCCAAAGCCTTCCTTTGCGGGCACTTTTGAATGGGCGAAAAGGGCTCGTAACGCATTTCCTGGGGCCTGATTTTTCAGTCGTCTCCGATGACTGCTAGGGATATGTTTAGGGATGCTCGGAAACAGCGAACTCGGAGGGTCCAGTTGCATATGGGGCTGTGTAAAGGCTCCCCTGGGAACTTCAGATGTACCCAAATCCTTCCTTTGTGGGCCCTTTTGGATGTCCAAAGCGGCTCGCAACGCATTTCCTGGGGCCTGATTTTTCAGTCATCTCCGATGACGGCCAGGGCTACGTTTAGGTTTGCTCAGGAACAGCGAACCCGGAGGGTCAAGTTGCATGTGGGGCTGCATAAAGGCTCCCCTGGGGAGTTCACTTGTACCCAAAGCCTTCCTTTGGTGACACTTTTGGATGGGAGAAAAGGGCTCGCAACGCATTTCCTGGGGCCTGATTTTTCAGTCGTCTCCGATGACGGCCAGGGCTACGTTTAGGTTTGCTCAGGAACAGCGAACCCGGAGGGTCCAGTTGCATGTGGGGCTGCGTAAAGGCTCCCCTGCGGAGTTCTCTTGTACCCAAAGCCTTCCTTTGGTGACACTTTTGGATGGTCCAAAGGGGCTTGCAATGCGTTTTCTGGGGCCTGATTTTTCAGTCTTCTCCCATGGCGGCTAGGGATATATTAAGGGTTGCTCGGAAAAATCGAACCCGAAGGGTCCAGTTGCATGTGGGGCTGCGTAAAGGCTCCCCTGGGGAGTTCTCTTGTACCCAAAGCCTTCCTTTGGGTGCACTTTTGAATGGGCGAAAAGGGCTCGCAACGCATTTCCTGGTGCCTGATTTTTCAGTCGTCTTCAATGCCGGCTAGGGCTATGTTTAGGGATGCTCGGAAACAGCGAACCCGGAGGGTCCAGTTGCATGTGGGGCTGCGTAAAGGCTCCCCTGGGGAGTTCACTTGTACCCAAAGCCTTCCTTTGGTGACACTTTTGGATGGTCCAAAGGGGCTTGCAACGCGTTTTCTGGGGCCCGAGTTTTCAGTTTTCTCCCATGCTGGCTAGTGATATATTTAGGGTTGCTCGGAAAAATCGAACCCGGAGGGTCCAGTTGCATGTGGGGCTGCGTAAAGGCTCCCCTGGGGAGTTCACTTGTATCCAAAGCCTTCCTTTGGGGGCACTTTTGGATGGGCGAAAAGGGCTCGGAACGCATTTCCTGGGGCCTGATTTTTCCGTCGTCTTCGATGACTGCTAGGGCTATGTTTAGGGATGCTCGGAAACAGCGAACCCGGAGGGTCCAGTTGCATGTGGGGCTGCGTAAAGGCTCCCCTGGGGAGTTCTCTTGTACCCAAAGCCTTCCTTTGGTGACACTTTTGGATGGTCCAAAGCGGCTCGCAACGCATTTCCTGGGGCCTGATTTTTCAGTCTTCTCCCATGCCGGCTAGGGATATATTTAGGGTTGCTCGGAAAAATCGAACCCGGAGGGTCCAGTTGCATGTGGGGCTGCATAAAGGCTCCCCTGGGGAGTTCTCTTGTACCCAAAGCCTTCCTTTGGTGACACTTTTGGATGGGAGAAAAGGGCTCGCAACGCATTTCCTGGGGCCTGATTTTTCAGTCGTCTCCTATGACGGCCAGGGCTACGTTTAGGTTTGCTCAGGAACAGCGAACCCGGAGGGTCCAGTTGCATGTGGGGCTGCATAAAGGCTCCCCTGGGGAGTTCTCTTGTACCCAAAGCCTTCCTTTGCGGGCACTTTTGAATGGGCGAAAAGGGCTCGTAACGCATTTCCTGGGGCCTGATTTTTCAGTCGTCTCCGATGACTGCTAGGGCTATGTTTAGGGATGCTCGGAAACAGCGAACTCGGAGGGTCCAGTTGCATATGGGGCTGTGTAAAGGCTCCCCTGGGAACTTCAGATGTACCCAAATCCTTCCTTTGTGGGCCCTTTTGGATGTCCAAAGCGGCTCGCAACGCATTTCGTGGGGCCTGATTTTTCAGTCATCTCCGATGACGGCCAGGGCTACGTTTAGGTTTGCTCAGGAACAGCGAACCCGGAGGGTCAAGTTGCATGTGGGGCTGCATAAAGGCTCCCCTGGGGAGTTCTCTTGTACCCAAAGCCTTCCTTTGGTGACACTTTTGGATTGTCCAAAGGGGCTTGCAACGCGTTTTCTGGGGCCCGGGTTTTAAGTCTTCTCCCATGCTGGCTAGTGATATATTTAGGGTTGCTCGGAAAAATCGAACCCGGAGGGTCCAGTTGCATGTGGGGCTGCGTAAAGGCTCCCCTGGGGAGTTCTCTTGTACCCAAAGCCTTCCTTTGGGGGCACTTTTGGATGGTCCAAAGGGGCTCGCAACGCATTTCCTGGGGCCCGGGTTTTCAGTCTTCTCCCATGCCGGCTAGGGATATATTTAGGGTTGCTCGGAAAAATCGAACCCGGAGGTTCCAGTTGCATGTGGGGCTGCGTAAAGGCTCCCCTGGGGAGTTCTCTTGTACCCAAAGCCTTTCTTTGGGGGCACTTTTGAATGGGCGAAAAGGGCTCGCAACGCATTTCCTGGGGCCTGATTTTTCAGTCGTCTTCGATGCCGGCTAGGGCTATGTTTAGGGATGCTCGGAAGCAGCGAACCCGGAGGGTCCAGTTGCATGTGGGGCTGCGTAAAGGCTCCCCTGGGGAGTTCACTTGTACCCAAAGCCTTCCTTTGGTGACATTTTTGGATGGTCCAAAGGGGCTTGCAACGCGTTTTCTGGGGCCCGAGTTTTCAGTCTTCTCCCATGCCGGCTAGGGATATATTTAGGGTTGCTCGGAAAAATCGAACCCGGAGGGTCCAGTTGCATGTGGGGCTGCGTAAAGGCTCCCCTGGGGAGTTCACTTGTACCCAAAGCCTTCCTTTGGGTGCACTTTTGGATGGGCGAAAAGGGCTCGCAACGCATTTCCTGGGGCCTGATTTTTCAGTCGTCTTCGATGCCGGCTAGGGCTATGTTTACGGATGCTCAGAAACAGCGAACCCGGAGGGTCCAGTTGCATGTGGGGCTGCATAAAGGCTCCCCTGGGGAGTTCACTTGTACCCAAAGTCTTCCTTTGGTGACACTTTTGGATGGTCCTAAGGGGCTCGCAACGCATTTCGTGGGGCCTGATTTTTCAGTCATCTCCGATGACGGCCAGGGCTACGTTTAGGTTTGCTCAGGAACAGCGAACCCGGAGGGTCAAGTTGCATGTGGGGCTGCATAAAGGCTCCCCTGGGGAGTTCTCTTGTACCCAAAGCCTTCCTTTGGTGACACTTTTGGATTGTCCAAAGGGGCTTGCAACGCGTTTTCTGGGGCCCGGGTTTTAAGTCTTCTCCCATGCTGGCTAGTGATATATTTAGGGTTGCTCGGAAAAATCGAACCCGGAGGGTCCAGTTGCATGTGGGGCTGCGTAAAGGCTCCCCTGGGGAGTTCTCTTGTACCCAAAGCCTTCCTTTGGGGGCACTTTTGGATGGTCCAAAGGGGCTCGCAACGCATTTCCTGGGGCCCGGGTTTTCAGTCTTCTCCCATGCCGGCTAGGGATATATTTAGGGTTGCTCGGAAAAATCGAACCCGGAGGTTCCAGTTGCATGTGGGGCTGCGTAAAGGCTCCCCTGGGGAGTTCTCTTGTACCCAAAGCCTTTCTTTGGGGGCACTTTTGAATGGGCGAAAAGGGCTCGCAACGCATTTCCTGGGGCCTGATTTTTCAGTCGTCTTCGATGCCGGCTAGGGCTATGTTTAGGGATGCTCGGAAGCAGCGAACCCGGAGGGTCCAGTTGCATGTGGGGCTGCGTAAAGGCTCCCCTGGGGAGTTCACTTGTACCCAAAGCCTTCCTTTGGTGACATTTTTGGATGGTCCAAAGGGGCTTGCAACGCGTTTTCTGGGGCCCGAGTTTTCAGTCTTCTCCCATGCCGGCTAGGGATATATTTAGGGTTGCTCGGAAAAATCGAACCCGGAGGGTCCAGTTGCATGTGGGGCTGCGTAAAGGCTCCCCTGGGGAGTTCACTTGTACCCAAAGCCTTCCTTTGGGGGCACTTTTGGATGGGCGAAAAGGGCTCGCAACGCATTTCCTGGGGCCTGATTTTTCAGTCGTCTTCGATGCCGGCTAGGGCTATGTTTACGGATGCTCAGAAACAGCGAACCCGGAGGGTCCAGTTGCATGTGGGGCTGCATAAAGGCTCCCCTGGGGAGTTCACTTGTACCCAAAGTCTTCCTTTGGTGACACTTTTGGATGGTCCAAAGGGGCTTGCAACGCGTTTTCTGGGGCCTGATTTTTCAGTCTTCTCCCATACCAGCTAGGGTTATGTTTAGGGTTGCTCGGAAAAATCGAACCCGGAGGGTCCAGTTGCATGTGGGGCTGCATAAAGGCTCCCCTGGGGAGTTCTCTTGTACCCAAAGCCTTCCTTTGGTGACACTTTTGGATGGGAGAAAAGGGCTCGCAACGCATTTCCTGGGGCCTGATTTTTCAGTCGTCTCCTATGACGGCCAGGGCTACGTTTAGGTTTGCTCAGGAACAGCGAACCCGGAGGGTCCAGTTGCATGTGGGGCTGCATAAAGGCTCCCCTGGGGAGTTCTCTTGTACCCAAAGCCTTCCTTTGCGGGCACTTTTGAATGGGCGAAAAGGGCTCGTAACGCATTTCCTGGGGCCTGATTTTTCAGTCGTCTCCGATGACTGCTAGGGCTATGTTTAGGGATGCTCGGAAACAGCGAACTCGGAGGGTCCAGTTGCATATGGGGCTGTGTAAAGGCTCCCCTGGGAACTTCAGATGTACCCAAATCCTTCCTTTGTGGGCCCTTTTGGATGTCCAAAGCGGCTCGCAACGCATTTCGTGGGGCCTGATTTTTCAGTCATCTCCGATGACGGCCAGGGCTACGTTTAGGTTTGCTCAGGAACAGCGAACCCGGAGGGTCAAGTTGCATGTGGGGCTGCATAAAGGCTCCCCTGGGGAGTTCACTTGTACCCAAAGCCTTCCTTTGGTGACACTTTTGGATGGGAGAAAAGGGCTCGCAACGCATTTCCTGGGGCCTGATTTTTCAGTCGTCTCCTATGACGGCCAGGGCTACGTTTAGGTTTGCTCAGGAACAGCGAACCCGGAGGGTCAAGTTGCATGTGGGGCTGCATAAAGGCTCCCCTGGGGAGTTCTCTTGTACCCAAAGCCTTCCTTTGGTGACACTTTTGGATTGTCCAAAGGGGCTTGCAACGCGTTTTCTGGGGCCCGGGTTTTAAGTCTTCTCCCATGCTGGCTAGTGATATATTTAGGGTTGCTCGGAAAAATCGAACCCGGAGGGTCCAGTTGCATGTGGGGCTGCGTAAAGGCTCCCCTGGGGAGTTCTCTTGTACCCAAAGCCTTCCTTTGGGGGCACTTTTGGATGGTCCAAAGGGGCTCGCAACGCATTTCCTGGGGCCCGGGTTTTCAGTCTTCTCCCATGCCGGCTAGGGATATATTTAGGGTTGCTCGGAAAAATCGAACCCGGAGGTTCCAGTTGCATGTGGGGCTGCGTAAAGGCTCCCCTGGGGAGTTCTCTTGTACCCAAAGCCTTTCTTTGGGGGCACTTTTGAATGGGCGAAAAGGGCTCGCAACGCATTTCCTGGGGCCTGATTTTTCAGTCGTCTTCGATGCCGGCTAGGGCTATGTTTAGGGATGCTCGGAAGCAGCGAACCCGGAGGGTCCAGTTGCATGTGGGGCTGCGTAAAGGCTCCCCTGGGGAGTTCACTTGTACCCAAAGCCTTCCTTTGGTGACATTTTTGGATGGTCCAAAGGGGCTTGCAACGCGTTTTCTGGGGCCCGAGTTTTCAGTCTTCTCCCATGCCGGCTAGGGATATATTTAGGGTTGCTCGGAAAAATCGAACCCGGAGGGTCCAGTTGCATGTGGGGCTGCGTAAAGGCTCCCCTGGGGAGTTCACTTGTACCCAAAGCCTTCCTTTGGGTGCACTTTTGGATGGGCGAAAAGGGCTCGCAACGCATTTCCTGGGGCCTGATTTTTCAGTCGTCTTCGATGCCGGCTAGGGCTATGTTTACGGATGCTCAGAAACAGCGAACCCGGAGGGTCCAGTTGCATGTGGGGCTGCATAAAGGCTCCCCTGGGGAGTTCACTTGTACCCAAAGTCTTCCTTTGGTGACACTTTTGGATGGTCCTAAGGGGCTCGCAACGCATTTCGTGGGGCCTGATTTTTCAGTCATCTCCGATGACGGCCAGGGCTACGTTTAGGTTTGCTCAGGAACAGCGAACCCGGAGGGTCAAGTTGCATGTGGGGCTGCATAAAGGCTCCCCTGGGGAGTTCTCTTGTACCCAAAGCCTTCCTTTGGTGACACTTTTGGATTGTCCAAAGGGGCTTGCAACGCGTTTTCTGGGGCCCGGGTTTTAAGTCTTCTCCCATGCTGGCTAGTGATATATTTAGGGTTGCTCGGAAAAATCGAACCCGGAGGGTCCAGTTGCATGTGGGGCTGCGTAAAGGCTCCCCTGGGGAGTTCTCTTGTACCCAAAGCCTTCCTTTGGGGGCACTTTTGGATGGTCCAAAGGGGCTCGCAACGCATTTCCTGGGGCCCGGGTTTTCAGTCTTCTCCCATGCCGGCTAGGGATATATTTAGGGTTGCTCGGAAAAATCGAACCCGGAGGTTCCAGTTGCATGTGGGGCTGCGTAAAGGCTCCCCTGGGGAGTTCTCTTGTACCCAAAGCCTTTCTTTGGGGGCACTTTTGAATGGGCGAAAAGGGCTCGCAACGCATTTCCTGGGGCCTGATTTTTCAGTCGTCTTCGATGCCGGCTAGGGCTATGTTTAGGGATGCTCGGAAGCAGCGAACCCGGAGGGTCCAGTTGCATGTGGGGCTGCGTAAAGGCTCCCCTGGGGAGTTCACTTGTACCCAAAGCCTTCCTTTGGTGACATTTTTGGATGGTCCAAAGGGGCTTGCAACGCGTTTTCTGGGGCCCGAGTTTTCAGTCTTCTCCCATGCCGGCTAGGGATATATTTAGGGTTGCTCGGAAAAATCGAACCCGGAGGGTCCAGTTGCATGTGGGGCTGCGTAAAGGCTCCCCTGGGGAGTTCACTTGTACCCAAAGCCTTCCTTTGGGGGCACTTTTGGATGGGCGAAAAGGGCTCGCAACGCATTTCCTGGGGCCTGATTTTTCAGTCGTCTTCGATGCCGGCTAGGGCTATGTTTACGGATGCTCAGAAACAGCGAACCCGGAGGGTCCAGTTGCATGTGGGGCTGCATAAAGGCTCCCCTGGGGAGTTCACTTGTACCCAAAGTCTTCCTTTGGTGACACTTTTGGATGGTCCAAAGGGGCTTGCAACGCGTTTTCTGGGGCCTGATTTTTCAGTCTTCTCCCATACCAGCTAGGGTTATGTTTAGGGTTGCTCGGAAAAATCGAACCCGGAGGGTCCAGTTGCATGTGGGGCTGCATAAAGGCTCCCCTGGGGAGTTCTCTTGTACCCAAAGCCTTCCTTTGGTGACACTTTTGGATGGGAGAAAAGGGCTCGCAACGCATTTCCTGGGGCCTGATTTTTCAGTCGTCTCCTATGACGGCCAGGGCTACGTTTAGGTTTGCTCAGGAACAGCGAACCCGGAGGGTCCAGTTGCATGTGGGGCTGCATAAAGGCTCCCCTGGGGAGTTCTCTTGTACCCAAAGCCTTCCTTTGCGGGCACTTTTGAATGGGCGAAAAGGGCTCGTAACGCATTTCCTGGGGCCTGATTTTTCAGTCGTCTCCGATGACTGCTAGGGCTATGTTTAGGGATGCTCGGAAACAGCGAACTCGGAGGGTCCAGTTGCATATGGGGCTGTGTAAAGGCTCCCCTGGGAACTTCAGATGTACCCAAATCCTTCCTTTGTGGGCCCTTTTGGATGTCCAAAGCGGCTCGCAACGCATTTCGTGGGGCCTGATTTTTCAGTCATCTCCGATGACGGCCAGGGCTACGTTTAGGTTTGCTCAGGAACAGCGAACCCGGAGGGTCAAGTTGCATGTGGGGCTGCATAAAGGCTCCCCTGGGGAGTTCACTTGTACCCAAAGCCTTCCTTTGGTGACACTTTTGGATGGGAGAAAAGGGCTCGCAACGCATTTCCTGGGGCCTGATTTTTCAGTCGTCTCCTATGACGGCCAGGGCTACGTTTAGGTTTGCTCAGGAACAGCGAACCCGGAGGGTCAAGTTGCATGTGGGGCTGCATAAAGGCTCCCCTGAGGAGTTCTCTTGTACCCAAAGCATTCCTTTGGTGACACTTTTGGATGGGAGAAAAGGGCTGGCAACGCATTTCCTGGGGCCTGATTTTTCAGTCTTCTCCCATGGCGGCTAGGGATATATTAAGGGTTGCTCGGAAAAATCGAACCCGAAGGGTCCAGTTGCATGTGGGGCTGCGTAAAGGCTCCCCTGGGGAGTTCTCTTGTACCCAAAGCCTTCCTTTGGGGGCACTTTTGAATGGGCGAAAAGGGCTCGCAACGCATTTCCTGGGGCCTGATTTTTCAGTCGTCTTCGATGCCGGCTAGGGCTATGTTTAGGGATGCTCGGAAACAGCGAACCCGGAGGGTCCAGTTGCATGTGGGCTGCGTAAAGGCTCCCCTGGGGAGTTCACTTGTACCCAAAGCCTTCCTTTCGTGACACTTTTGGATGGTCCAAAGGGGCTTGCAACGCGTTTTCTGGGGCCCGGGTTTTCAGACTTCTCCCATGCTGGCTAGTGATATATTTAGGGTTGCTCGGAAAAATCAAACCCGGAGGATCCAGTTGCATGTGGGGCTGCGTAAAGGCTCCCCTGGGGAGATCACTTGTACCCAAAGCCTTCCTTTGCGGGCACTTTTGGATGGGCGAAAAGGGCTCTCAACGCATTTCCTGGGACCTGATTTTTCAGTCGTCTTCGATGCCGGCTAGGGATATGTTTAGAGATGCTGAGAAACAGCGAACGCGGAGGGTCCAGTTGCATGTGGGGCTGCATAAAGGCTCCCCTGGGGAGATCACTTGTACCCAAAGCCTTCCTTTGCGGGCACTTTTGAATGGGCGAAAAGGGCTCGTAACGCATTTCCTGGGGCCTGATTTTTCAGTCGTCTTCGATGCCGGCTAGGGCTATGTTTAGGGATGCTCGGAAAAATCGAACTCGGAGGGTCCAGTTGCATATGGGGCTGTGTAAAGGCTCCCCTGGGAACTTCAGATGTACCCACGCCTTCCTTTGTGGGCACTTTTGGATGATCCAAAGCGGCTCGCAACGCATTTCCTGGGGCCTGATTTTACAGTCGTCTCCGATGACGGCCAGGGCTACGTTTAGGTTTGCTCAGGAACAGAGAACCCGGAGGGTCCAGTTGCATGTGGGGCTGCATAAAGGCTCCCCTGGGGAGTTCACTTGTACCCAAAGCCTTCCTTTGGTGACACTTTTGGATGGGAGAAAAGGGCTCTCAACGCATTTCCTGGGGCCTGATTTTTCAGTCGTCTCCTATGACGGCCAGGGCAACGTTTAGGTTTGCTCAGGAACAGCGAACCCGGAGGGTCCAGTTGCATGTGGGGCTGCATAAAGGCTCCCCTGGGGAGTTCTCTTGTACCCAAAGCCTTCCTTTGGGGGCACTTTTGAATGGGCGAAAAGGGCTCGTAACGCATTTCCTGGGGCCTGATTTTTCAGTCGTCTCCTATGACGGCCAGGGCTACGTTTAGGTTTGCTCAGGAACAGCGAACCCGGAGGGTCCAGTTGCATGTGGGGCTGCATAAAGGCTCCCCTGGGGAGTTCTCTTGTACCCAAAGCCTTCCTTTGCGGGCACTTTTGGATGGGCGAAAAGGGCTCGGAACGCATTTCCTGGGGCCTGATTTTTCAGACATCTGCGATGACGGCCAGGGCTACGTTTAGGTTTGCTCAGGAACAGCGAGCCCGGAGGGTCCAGTTGCATGTGGGGCTGCGTAAAGGCTCCCCTGGGGAGATCACTTGTACCCAAAGCCTTCCTTTGCGGGCACTTTTGGATGGGCGAAAAGGGCTCTCAACGCATTTCCTGGGACCTGATTTTTCAGTCGTCTTCGATGACGGCTAGGGATATGTTTAGAGATGCTGAGAAACAGCGAACGCGGAGGGTCCAGTTGCATATGGGGCTGCATAAAGGCTCCCCTGGGGAGATCACTTGTACCCAAAGCCTTCCTTAGCGGGCACTTTTGAATGGGCGAAAAGGGCTCGTAACGCATTTCCTGGGGCCTGATTTTTCAGTCGTCTCCTATTACTGCTAGGGCTATGTTTAGGGATGCTCGGAAAAATCGAACTCGGAGGGTCCAGTTGCATGTGGGGCTGCGTAAAGGCTCCCCTGGGGAGTTCTCTTGTACCCAAAGCCTTCCTTTGCGGGCACATTTGGATGGGCGAAAAGGGCTCGGAACGCATTTCCTGGGGCCTGATTTTTCAGACATCTGCGATGACGGCCAGGGCTACGTTTAGGTTTGCTCAGGAACAGCGAACCCGGAGGGTCCAGTTGCATGTGGGGCTGCGTAAAGGCTCCCCTGGGGAGTTCTCTTGTACCCAAAGCCTTCCTTTGGGGGCACTTTTGGATGGTCCAAAGGGGCTCGCAACGCATTTCCTGGGGCCTGATTTTTCATTCGTCTGCGATGACGGCTAGGGCTACGTTTAGATTTGCTCAGGAACAGCGAACCCGGAGGGTCCAGTTGCATGTGGGGCTGCATAAAGGCTCCCCTGGGGAGTTCTCTTGTACCCAAAGCCTTCCTTTGCGGGCACTTTTGAATGGGCGAAAAGGGCTCGTAACGCATTTCCTGGGGCCTGATTTTTCAGTCGTCATCGATGCCGGCTAGGGCTCTGTTTTGGGTGCTCGGAAACAGCGAACCCGGAGTGTCCAGTTGCATGTGGGGCTGCGTAAAGGCTCCCCTGGGGAGTTCACTTGTACCCAAACCCTTCCTTTGGGGGCACTTTTGGATGGGCGAAAAGGGCTCGCAACACGTTTCCTGGGGCCTGATTTTTCAGTCGTCTTCGATGCCGTCTAGGGCTATGTTTAGGGATGCTCGGAAACAGCGAACCCGGAGGGTCCAGTTGCATGTGGGGCTGCGTAAAGGCTCCCCTGGGGAGTTCACTTGTACCCAAAGCCTTCCTTTGGGGGCACTTTTGGATGGGCGAAAAGGGCTTGCAACGCATTTCCTGGGGCCTGATTTTTCAGTCGTCTCCTATGACGGCCAGGGCTATGTTTAGGTTTGCTCAGGAACAGCGAACCCGGAGGGTCCAGTTGCATGTGGGGCTGCGTAAAGGCTCCCCTGGGGAGTTCTCTTGTACCCAAAGCCTTCCTTTGGTGACACTTTTGGATGGTGCAAAGGGGCTTGCAACACGTTTTCGGGGCCCGGGTTTTCAGTCTTCTCCGATGACTGCTAGGGCTATGTTTAGGGATGCTCGGAAACAGCGAACCCGGAGGGTCCAGTTGCATGTGGGGCTGCGTAAAGGCTCCCCTGGGGAGTTCTCTTGTACCCAAAGCCTTCCTTTGGGGGCACTTTTGGATGGTCCTAAGGGGCTCGCAACGCATTTCCTGGGGCCTGATTTTTCAGTCATCTCCGATGACGGCCAGGGCTACGTTTAGGTTTGCTCAGGAACAGCGAACCCGGAGGGTCCAGTTGCATGTGGGGCTGCGTAAAGGCTCCCCTGGGGAGTTCTCTTGTACCCAAAGCCTTCCTTTGGTGACACTTTTGGATGGTCCAAAGGGGCTTGCAACGCGTTTTCTGGGGCCCGGGTTTTCAGTCTTCTCCCATGCCGGCTAGTGATATATTTAGGGTTGCTCGGAAAAATCGAACCCGAAGGGTCCAGTTGCATGTGGGGCTGCGTAAAGGCTCCCCTGGGGAGTTCTCTTGTACCCAAAGCCTTCCTTTGCGGGCACTTTTGGATGGGCGAAAAGGGCTCGCAACGCAAATCCTGGGGCCTGATTTTTCAGTTTTCTTTGATGCCTACAAGGGCTATGTTTAGGGATGCTCAGAAATAGCGAACCTGGAGGGTCCAGTTGCATGTGGGGCTGCGTAAAGGCTCCCCTGGGGAGTTCACATGTACCCAAAGCCTTCCTTTGGTGACACTTTTGGATGGTCCAAAGGGGCTTGCAACGCATTTTCTGGGGCCCGGGTTTTCAGTCTTCTCCCATGCCGGCTAGTGATATATTTAGGGTTGCTCTGAAATAGCGAACCCGGAGGGTCCAGTTGAATATGGGGCTGCGTAAACGCTCCCCTGGGAACTTCAGATGTACCCAAAGCCTTCCTTTGGGGCCACTTTTGGATGGTCCAATGGGGCCTGCAACGCATTTTCTGGGGCCTGATTTTTCAGTCGTCTCCGATGACGGCTAGGGCTACTTTTAGGTTTGCTCATGAACAGCGAACCCGGAGGGTCCAGTTGCATGTGGGGCTGCGTAAAGGCTCCCCTGGGGAGTTCTCTTGTACCCAAAGCCTTCCTTTGGTGACACTTTTGGACGGGCGAAAAGGCCTCGGAACGCATTTCCTGGGGCCTGATTTTACAGTCGTCTCCGATGACTGCTAGGGCTATGTTTAGGAATGCTCGGAAACAGCGAACCCGGAGGGTCCAGTTGCATGTGGGGCTGCGTAAAGGCTCCCCTGGGGAGTTCTCTTGTACCCAAAGCCTTCCTTTGGTGACACTTTTGGATGGGAGAAAAGGGCTTGCAACGCATTTCCTGGGGCCTGATTTTTCAGTCGTCTTCGATGCCGTCTAGTGCTATGTTTAGGGATGCTCGGAAACAGCGAACCCGGAGGGTCCAGTTGCATGTGGGGCTGCGTAAAGGTTCCCCTGGGGAGTTCACTTGTACCCAAAGCCTTCCTTTGGGGGCACATTTGGATGGGCCAAAAGGCCTCGGAACGCATTTCCTGGGACCTGATTTTTCAGTCGTCTCCGATGACGGCTAGGGCTACGTTTAGGTTTGCTCATGAACAGCGAACCCGGAGGGTCCAGTTGCATGTGGGGCTGCGTAAAGGCTCCCCTGGGGAGTTCACTTGTACCCAAAGCCTTCCTTTGGTGACACTTTTGGATGGTCCAAAGGGGCTTGCAACGCGTTTTCTGGGGCCAGGGTTTTCAGTCTTCTCCCATGCCGGCTAGGGATATATTTAGGGTTGTTCGAAAAATCGAACCCGGACGGTCCAGTTGCATGTGGGGCTGCGTAAAGGCTCCCCTGGGGAGTTCACTTGTACCCAAAGCCTTCCTTTGGTGACACTTTTGGATGGTCCAAAGGGGCTCGGAACGCATTTCCTGGGGCCTGATTTTTCAGTCGTCTCCGATGACTGCTAGGGCTATGTTCAGGGATGCTCGGAAACAGCGAACTCGGAGGGTCCAGTTGCATATGGGGCTGCGTAAAGTCTCCCCTGGGGAGTTCTCTTGTACCCAAAGCCTTCCTTTGGGGGCACTTTTGGATGGTCCTAAGGGGCTCGCAACGCATTTCCTGGGGCCTGATTTTTCAGTCGTCTCCGATGATGGCCAGGACTACTTTTAGGTTTGCTCAGGAACAGCGAACCCGGAGTGTCCAGTTGGATGTGGGGCTGCGTAAAGGCTCCCCTGGGGAGTTCACTTGTACCCAAAGCCTTCCTTTGGGGGCACTTTTGGATGGGCGAAAAGGGCTCGCAACGCATTTCCTGGGGCCTGATTTTTCAGTATTCTTTGATGCCTACAAGGGCTATGTTTAGGGATGCTCAGAAATAGCGAACCTGGAGGGTCCAGTTGCATGTGGGGCTGCGTAAAGGCTCCCCTGCGGAGTTCACTTGTACCCAAAGCCTTCCTTTGGTGACACTTTTGGATGGTCCAAAGGGGCTTGCAACGCATTTTCTGGGGCCCGGGTTTTCAGTCTTCTCCCATGCCGGCTAGTGATATATTTAGGGTTGCTCTGAAATAGCGAACCCGGAGGGTCCAGTTGAATATGGGGCTGCGTAAACGCTCCCCTGGGAACTTCAGATGTACCCAAAGCCTTCCTTTGGGGACACTTTTGGATGGTCCAATGGGGCTTGCAACGCATTACCTGGGGCCTGATTTTTCAGTCATCTTCGATGCCGGCTAGGGCTATGTTTAGGGATGGCCAAAAACAGCGAACCCGGAGGGTCCAGTTGCATGTGGGGCTGCGTAAAGGCTCCCCTGGGGAGTTCACTTGTACCCAAAGCCTTCCTTTGGGGGCACTTTTGGATGGGCGAAAAGGGCTCGCAACATATTTCCTGGGGCCTGATTTTTCAGTCGTCTTCGATGCCGTCTAGGGATATGTTTTGGGATGCTCGGAAACAGCGAACCCGGAGGGTCCAGTTGGATGTGGGGCTGCATAAAGGCTCCCCAGAGGAGTTCACTTGTACCCAAAGCCTTCCTTTGGTGACACTTTTGGATGGTCCAAAGGGACTTGCAACGCGTTATCTGGGGCCCGGGTTTTCAGTCTTCTCCCATGCCGCCTAGGGTTATGTTTAGGGTTGCTCGGAAAAATCGAACCCGGAGGGTCCAGTTGCATGTGGGGCTGCGTAAAGGCTCCCCTGGGGACTTCACTTGTACCCAAAGCCTTCCTTTGGGGGCACATTTGGATGGGCGATAAGGCCTCGGAACGCATTTCTTGGGGCCTGATTTTTCACTCGTCTCCGATGACTGCTAGGGCTATGTTTAGGGATGCTCGGAAACAGCGAACCCGGAGGGTCCAGTTGCATGTGGGGCTGCGTAAAGGCTCCCCTGGGGAGTTCTCTTGTACCCAAAGCCTTCCTTTGGTGACACTTTTGGATGGGCGAAAAGGGCTTGCAACGCATTTCCTGGGGCCTGATTTTTCAGTCGTCTTCGATGCTGGCTAGGGCTATGTTTAGGGATGCTCGGAAACAGCGAACCCGGAGGGTCCAGTTGCATGTGGGGCTGCGTAAAGGCTCCCCTGGGGAGTTCACTTGTACCCAAAGCCTTCCTTTGGTGACACTTTTGGATGGGCGAAAAGGGCTTGCAACGCATTTCCTGGGGCCTGATTTTTCAGTCGTCTTCGATGCCGTCTAGGGCTACGTTTAGGTTTGCTCAGGAACAGCGAACCCGGACGGTCCAGTTGGATGTGGGGCTGCGTAAAGGCTCCCCTGGGGAGTTCACTTGTACCCAAAGCCTTCCTTTTGTGACACTTTTGGATGGTCCAAAGGGGCTTGAAACGCGTTTTCTGGGGCCAGGGTTTTCAGTCTTCTCCCATGCCGGCTAGGGATATATTTAGGGTTGCTCGGAAAAATCGAACCCGAAGGGTCCAGTTGCATGTGGGGCTGCGTAAAGGCTCCCCTGGGGAGTTCTCTTGTACCCAAAGCCTTCCTTTGGGGGCACTTTTGGATGGTCCAAAGGGGCTCGCAACGCATTTCCTGGGGCCTGATTTTTCAGTCGTCTGCGATGACGGCTAGGGCTACGTTTAGATTTGCTCAGGAACAACGAACACGGAGGGTCCAGTTGCATGTGGGGCTGCGTAAAGGCTCCCCTGGGGACTTCAATTGTACCCAAAGCCTTCCTTTGGGGGCACTTTTGGATGGGCGAAAAGGGCTCGCAACACATTTCCTGGGGCCTCATTTTTCAGTCGTCATCGATGCCGTCTAGGGCTATGTTTAGGGATGCTCAGAAACAGCGAACCCGGATGATCCAGTTGCATGTGGGGCTGCGTAAAGGCTCCCCTGGGGACTTCACTTGTACCCAAAGCCTTCCTTTGGGGGCACTTTTGGATGGGCGATAAGGCCTCGGAACGCATTTCTTGGGGCCTGATTTTTCACTCGTCTCCGATGACGGCTAGGGCTACGTTTAGTTTTGCTCATGAACAGCGAACCTGGAGGGTCCAGTTGCACGTGGGTCTGCGTAAAGGCTCCCCTGGGGAGATCACTTGTACCCAAAGCCTTCCTTTGGGGGCACTTTTGGATGGTCCAAAGGGGCTTGCAACGCATTTCCTGGGGCCTGATTTTTCAGTCGTCTCCGATGCCGGCTAGGGCTATGTTTAGGGATGCTCATGAATAGCGAACCCCGAGGGTCCAGTTGCATGTGGGGCTGCGTAAAGGCTCCCCTGGGGAGTTCTCTTGTACCCAAAGCCTTCCTTTGGGGGCACTTTTGGATGGGCGAAAAGGGCTCGCAACGCATTTCCTGGGGCCTGATTTTTCACTCGTCTCCGATGACGGCTAGGGCTACGTTTAGGTTTGCTCAGGAACAGCGAACCCGGAGGGTCCAGTTGCATGTAGGGCTGCGTAAAGGCTCCCCTGGGGAGTTCACTTGTACCCAAAGACTTCCTTTGGTGACACTTTTGGATGGTCCAAAGGGGCTTGCAACGCATTTTCTGGGGCCCGGGTTTTCAGTCTTCTCCCATGCCGGCTAGTGATATATTTAGGGTTGCTCTGAAATAGCGAACCCAGAGGGTCCAGTTGAATATGGGGCTGCGTAAACGCTCCCCTGGGAACTTCAGATGTACCCAAAGCCTTCCTTTGGGTCCACTTTTGGATGGTCCAATGGGGCTTGCAACGCATTACCTGGGGCCTGATTTTTCAGTCGTCTTCGATGCCGGCTAGGGCTATGTTTAGGGATGGCCAAAAACAGCGAACCCGAAGGGTCCAGTTGCATGTGGGGCTGCGTAAAGGATCCCCTGGGGAGTTCTCTTGTACCCAAAGCCTTCCTTTGGTGACACTTTTGGATGGTCCAAAGGGGCTTGCAACGTGTTTTCTGGGGCCCGGGTTTTCAGTCTTCTCCCATGCCGGCTAGGGTTATGTTTAGGGTTGCTCGGAAAAATCGAACCCGGAGGGTCCAGTTGCATGTGGGGCTGCGTAAAGGCTCCCCTGGGGAGATCACTTGTACCCAAAGCCTTACTTTGGGGGCACATTTGGATGGGCGAAAAGGCCTCGGAACGCATTTCCTGGGGCCTGATTTTTCAGTCGTCTCCGATGACTGCTAGGGCTACTTTTAGGTTTGCTCATGAACAGCGAACACGGAGGGTCCAGTTGCATGTGGGGCTGCGTAAAGGCTCCCCTGGGGAGTTCTCTTGTACCCAAAGCCTTCCTTTGGTGACACTTTTGGACGGGCGAAAAGGCCTCGTAACGCATTTCCTGGGGCCTGATTTTTCACTCGTCTCCGATGACTGCTAGGGCTATGTTTAGGGATGCTCGGAAACAGCGAACCCGGAGGGTCCAGTTGCATGTGGGGCTGCGTAAAGGCTCCCCTGGGGAGTTCTCTTGTACCCAAAGCCTTCCTTTGGTGACACTTTTGGATGGGCGAAAAGGGCTTGCAACGCATTTCCTGGGGCCTGATTTTTCAGTCGTCTTCGATGCTGGCTAGGGCTATGTTTAGGGATGCTCGGAAACAGCGAACCCGGAGGGTCCAGTTGCATGTGGGGCTGCGTAAAGGCTCCCCTGGGGAGTTCACTTGTACCCAAAGCCTTCCTTTGGTGACACTTTTGGATGGGCGAAAAGGGCTTGCAACGCATTTCCTGGGGCCTGATTTTTCAGTCGTCTTCGATGCCGTCTAGGGCTACGTTTAGGTTTGCTCAGGAACAGCGAACCCGGAGGGTCCAGTTGGATGTGGGGCTGCGTAAAGGCTCCCCTGGGGAGTTCACTTGTACCCAAAGCCTTCCTTTTGTGACACTTTTGGATGGTCCAAAGGGGCTTGAAACGCGTTTTCTGGGGCCAGGGTTTTCAGTCTTCTCCCATGCCGGCTAGGGATATATTTAGGGTTGCTCGGAAAAATCGAACCCGAAGGGTCCAGTTGCATGTGGGGCTGCGTAAAGGCTCCCCTGGGGAGTTCTCTTGTACCCAAAGCCTTCCTTTGGGGGCACTTTTGGATGGTCCAAAGGGGCTCGCAACGCATTTCCTGGGGCCTGATTTTTCAGTCGTCTGCGATGACGGCTAGGGCTACGTTTAGATTTGCTCAGGAACAACGAACACGGAGGGTCCAGTTGCATGTGGGGCTGCGTAAAGGCTCCCCTGGGGAGTTCTCTTGTACCCAAAGCCTTCCTTTGGGGGCACTTTTGGATGGTCCAAAGGGGCTCGCAACGCATTTCCTGGGGCCTCATTTTTCAGTCGTCATCGATGCCGTCTAGGGCTATGTTTAGAGATGCTCAGAAACAGCGAACCCGGATGATCCAGTTGCATGTGGGGCTGCGTAAAGGCTCCCCTGGGGAGTTCACTTGTACCCAAAGCCTTCCTTTGGGGGCACTTTTGGATGGGCGAAAAGGGCTCGCAACACATTTCCTGGGGCCTGATTTTTCAGTCGTCATCGATGCCGTCTAGGGCTATGTTTAGGGATGCTCGGAAACAGCGAACCCGGAGGGTCCAGTTGCATGTGGGGCTGCGTAAAGGCTCCCCTGGGGAAATCACTTGTACCCAAAGCCTTCCTTTGCGGGCACTTTTGGATGGGCGAAAAGGGCTTGCAACGCATTTCCTGGGGCCTGATTTTTCAGTCCTCTCCGATGACTGCTAGGGATATGTTTAGGGATGCTCGGAAACAGCGAACCCGGAGGGTCCAGTTGCATGTGGGGCTGCGTAAAGGCTCCTCTGGGGAGTTCACTTGTACCCAAAGCCTTCCTTTGGGGGCACTTTTGGATGGTCCTAAGGGGCTCGCAACGCATTTCCTGGGGCCTGATTTTTCAGTCGTCTCCGATGACGGCCAGGGTTGCGTTTAGGTTTGCTCAGGAACAGCGAACACGGAGGGTCCAGTTGCATGTGGGGCTGCGTAAAGGCTCCCCTGGGGAGTTCTCTTGTACCCAAAGCCTTCCTTTGCGGGCACTTTTGGATGGGCGAAAAGGGCTCGCAACGCATTTCCTGGGGCCTGATTTTTCACTCGTCTCCGATGACGGCTAAGGTTATGTTTAGGGATGCTCGGAAACAGCGAACCCGGAGGGTCCAGTTGCATGTGGGGCTGCGTAAAGGCTCCCCTGGGGAGTTCTCTTGTACCCAAAGCCTTCCTTTGGTGACACTTTTGGATGGGCGAAAAGGGCCCGCAACACATTTCCTGGGGCCTGATTTTTCAGTCGTCTCCTATGACGGCCAGAGCTACGTTTAGGTTTGCTCAGGAACAGCGAACCCGGAGGGTCCAGTTGCATGTGGGGCTGCGTAAAGGCTCCCCTGGGGAGTTCACTTGTATCCAAAGCCTTCCTTTGCGGGCACTTTTGGATGGGCGAAAAGGGCTCGCAACGCATTTCCTGGGGCCTGATTTTTCACTCGTCTCCGATGACGGCTAAGGTTATGTTTAGGGATGCTCGGAAAAATCGAACCCGGAGGGTCCAGTTGCATGTGGGGCTGCGTAAAGGCTCCCCTGGGGAGTTCTCTTGTACCCAAAGCCTTCCTTTGGTGACACTTTTGGATGGGCGAAAAGGGCCCGCAACACATTTCCTGGGGCCTGATTTTTCAGTCGTCTCCTATGACGGCCAGAGCTACGTTTAGGTTTGCTCAGGAACAGCGAACCCGGAGGGTCCAGTTGCATGTGGGGCTGCGTAAAGGCTCCCCTGGGGAGTTCACTTGTATCCAAAGCCTTCCTTTGGGGGCACTTTTGGATGGGCGAAAAGGGCTCGCAACATATTTCCTGGGGCCTGATTTTTCAGTCGTCTCCTACGACGGCCAGGGCTACGTTTAGGTTTGCTCAGGAACAGCGAACCCGGAGGGTCCAGTTGCATGTGGGGCTGCATAAAGGCTCCCCTGGGGAAATCACTT
The DNA here is from genome assembly GCF_963932015.1 of Anas acuta. Taxonomy (NCBI): domain Eukaryota; kingdom Metazoa; phylum Chordata; class Aves; order Anseriformes; family Anatidae; genus Anas; species Anas acuta. The sequence continues at coordinate 429,813 of NW_027076138.1, forward strand.
GTACCCAAAGCCTTCCTTTGGTGACACTTTTGGATGGGAGAAAAGGGCTCGCAATGCATTTCCTGGGGCCTGATTTTTCAGTCGTCTTCGATGCCGGCTAGGGCTATGTTTACGGATGCTCAGAAACAGTGAACCCGGAGGGTCCAGTTGCATGTGGGGCTGCGTAAAGGCTCCCCTGCGGAGTTCTCTTGTACCCAAAGCCTTCCTTTGGTGACACTTTTGGATGGTCCAAAGGGGCTTGCAACGCGTTTTCTGAGGCCCGGGTTTTCAGTCTTCGCCCATGCCGGCTAGGGATATATTTAGGGTTGCTCGGAAAAATCGAACCCGAAGGGTCCAGTTGCATGTGGGGCTGCGTAAAGGCTCCCCTGGGGAGTTCTCTTGTACCCAAAGCCTTCCTTTGGGGGCACTTTTGGATGGTCCTAAGGGGCTCGCAACGCATTTCCTGGGGCCTGATTTTTCATTCGTCTTCCATGACGGCTAGGGCTACGTTTAGATTTGCTCATGAACAGCGAACCCGGAGGGTCCAGTTGCATGTGGGGCTGCGTAAAGGCTCCCCTGGGGACTTCACTTGTACCCAAAGCCTTCCTTTGGTGACACTTTTGGATGGGCGAAAAGGGCCCGCAACACATTTCCTGGGGCCTGATTTTTCAGTCGTCTCCTATGACGGCCAGAGCTACGTTTAGGTTTGCTCAGGAACAGCGAACCCGGAGGGTCCAGTTGCATGTGGGGCTGCGTAAAGGCTCCCCTGGGGAGTTCACTTGTATCCAAAGCCTTCCTTTGGGGGCACTTTTGGATGGGCGAAAAGGGCTCGCAACATATTTCCTCGGGCCTGATTTTTCAGTCGTCTCCTATGACGGCCAGGGCTACGTTTAGGTTTGCTCAGGAACAGCGAACCCGGAGGGTCCAGTTGCATGTGGGGCTGCATAAAGGCTCCCCTGGGGAAATCACTTGTACCCAAAGCCTTCCTTTGGTGACACTTTTGGATGGGAGAAAAGGGCTCGCAATGCATTTCCTGGGGCCTGATTTTTCAGTCGTCTTCGATGCCGGCTAGGGCTATGTTTAGGGATGGCCAAAAACAGCGAACCCGAAGGGTCCAGTTGCATGTGGGGCTGCGTAAAGGCTCCCCTGGGGAGTTCACTTGTACCCAAAGCCTTCCTTTGGTGACACTTTTGGATGGTCCAAAGGGGCTTGCAACGTGTTTTCTGGGGCCCGGGTTTTCAGTCTTCTCCCATGCCGGCTAGGGTTATGTTTAGGGTTGCTCGGAAAAATCGAACCCGGAGGGTCCAGTTGCATGTGGGGCTGCGTAAAGGCTCCCCTGGGGAGATCACTTGTACCCAAAGCCTTACTTTGGGGGCACATTTGGATGGGCGAAAAGGCCTCGGAACGCATTTCCTGGGGCCTGATTTTTCAGTCGTCTCCGATGACTGCTAGGGCTACTTTTAGGTTTGCTCATGAACAGCGAACACGGAGGGTCCAGTTGCATGTGGGGCTGCGTAAAGGCTCCCCTGGGGAGTTCTCTTGTACCCAAAGCCTTCCTTTGGTGACACTTTTGGACGGGCGAAAAGGCCTCGTAACGCATTTCCTGGGGCCTGATTTTTCACTCGTCTCCGATGACTGCTAGGGCTATGTTTAGGGATGCTCGGAAACAGCGAACCCGGAGGGTCCAGTTGCATGTGGGGCTGCGTAAAGGCTCCCCTGGGGAGTTCTCTTGTACCCAAAGCCTTCCTTTGGTGACACTTTTGGATGGGCGAAAAGGGCTTGCAACGCATTTCCTGGGGCCTGATTTTTCAGTCGTCTTCGATGCCGTCTAGGGCTATGTTTAGGGATGCTCGGAAACAGCGAACCCGGAGGGTCCAGTTGCATGTGGGGCTGCGTAAAGGCTCCCCTGGGGAGTTCACTTGTACCCAAAGCCTTCCTTTGGTGACACTTTTGGATGGGCGAAAAGGGCTTGCAACGCATTTCCTGGGGCCTGATTTTTCAGTCGTCTCCGATGATGGCCAGGGCTACGTTTATGTTTGCTCAGGAACAGCGAACCCGGAGGGTCCAGTTGGATGTGGGGCTGCGTAAAGGCTCCCCTGGGGAGTTCACTTGTACCCAAAGCCTTCCTTTTGTGACACTTTTGGATGGTCCAAAGGGGCTTGAAACGCGTTTTCTGGGGCCAGGGTTTTCAGTCTTCTCCCATGCCGGCTAGGGATATATTTAGGGTTGCTCGGAAAAATCGAACCCGAAGGGTCCAGTTGCATGTGGGGCTGCGTAAAGGCTCCCCTGGGGAGTTCTCTTGTACCCAAAGCCTTCCTTTGGGGGCACTTTTGGATGGTCCAAAGGGGCTCACAACGCATTTCCTGGGGCCTGATTTTTCAGTCGTCTGCGATGACGGCTAGGGCTACGTTTAGATTTGCTCAGGAACAACGAACACGGAGGGTCCAGTTGCATGTGGGGCTGCGTAAAGGCTCCCCTGGGGACTTCAATTGTACCCAAAGCCTTCCTTTGGGGGCACTTTTGGATGGGCGAAAAGGGCTCGCAACACATTTCCTGGGGCCTGATTTTTCAGTCGTCATCGATGCCGTCTAGGGCTATGTTTAGGGATGCTCGGAAACAGCGAACCCGGAGGATCCAGTTGCATGTGGGGCTGCGTAAAGGCTCCCCTGGGGACTTCACTTGTACCCAAAGCCTTCCTTTGGGGGCACTTTTGGATGGGCGAAAAGGGCTCGCAACACATTTCCTGGGGCCTGATTTTTCAGTCGTCATCGATGCCGTCTAGGGCTATGTTTAGGGATGCTCGGAAACAGCGAACCCGGAGGGTCCAGTTGCATGTGGGGCTGCGTAAAGGCTCCCCTGGGGAAATCACTTGTACCCAAAGCCTTCCTTTGCGGGCACTTTTGGATGGGCGAAAAGGGCTTGCAACGCATTTCCTGGGGCCTGATTTTTCAGTCCTCTCCGATGACTGCTAGGGCTATGTTTAGGGATGCTCGGAAACAGCGAACCCGGAGGGTCCAGTTGTATGTGGGGCTGCGTAAAGGCTCCCCTGCGGAGTTCTCTTGTACCCAAAGCCTTCCTTTGGTGACACTTTTGGATGGTCCAAAGGGGCTTGCAACGCGTTTTCTGGGGCCCGGGTTTTCAGTCTTCTCCCATGCCGGCTAGGGATATATTTAGGGTTGCTCGGAAAAATCGAACCCGAAGGGTCCAGTTGCATGTGGGGCTGCGTAAAGGCTCCCCTGGGGAGTTCTCTTGTACCCAAAGCCTTCCTTTGGGGGCACTTTTGGATGGTCCTAAAGGGCTCGCAACGCATTTCCTGGGGCCTGATTTTTCAGTTTTCTTTGATGCCTACAAGGGCTATGTTTAGGGATGCTCAGAAATAGCGAACCTGGAGGGTCCAGTTGCATGTGGGGCTGCGTAAAGGCTCCCCTGGGGAGTTCACTTGTACCCAAAGCCTTCCTTTGGTGACACTTTTGGATGGTCCAAAGGGGCTTGCAACGCATTTTCTGGGGCCCGGGTTTTCAGTCTTCTCCCATGCCGGCTAGTGATATATTTAGGGTTGCTCTGAAATAGCGAACCCAGAGGGTCCAGTTGAATATGGGGCTGCGTAAACGCTCCCCTGGGAACTTCAGATGTACCCAAAGCCTTCCTTTGGGGCCACTTTTGGATGGTCCAATGGGGCTTGCAATGCATTACCTGGGGCCTGATTTTTCAGTCGTCTTCGATGCCGGCTAGGGCTATGTTTAGGGATGGCCAAAAACAGCGAACCCGAAGGGTCCAGTTGCATGTGGGGCTGCGTAAAGGCTCCCCTGGGGAGTTCTCTTGTACCCAAAGCCTTCCTTTGGTGACACTTTTGGATGGTCCAAAGGGGCTTGCAACGTGTTTTCTGGGGCCCGGGTTTTCAGTCTTCTCCCATGCCGGCTAGGGTTATGTTTAGGGTTGCTCGGAAAAATCGAACCCGGAGGGTCCAGTTGCATGTGGGGCTGTGTAAAGGCTCCCCTGGGGAGATCACTTGTACCCAAAGCCTTACTTTGGGGGCACATTTGGATGGGCAAAAAGGCCTCGGAACGCAGTTCCTGGGGCCTGATTTTTCAGTCGTCTCCGATGACAGCTAGGGCTACTTTTAGGTTTGCTCATGAACAGCGAACCCGGAGGGTCCAGTTGCATGTGGGGCTGCGTAAAGGCTCCCCTGGGGAGTTCTCTTGTACCCAAAGCCTTCCTTTGGTGACACTTTTGGACGGGCGAAAAGGCCTCGGAACGCATTTCCTGGGGCTGATTTTTCAGTCGTCTCCGATGACTGCTAGGGCTATGTTTAGGGATGCTCGGAAACAGCGAACCCGGAGGGTCCAGTTGCATGTGGGGCTGCGTAAAGGCTCCCCTGGGGAGTTCTCTTGTACCCAAAGCCTTCCTTTGGTGACACTTTTGGATGGGCGAAAAGGGCTTGCAACGCATTTCCTGGGGCCTGATTTTTCAGTCGTCTTCGATGCCGTCTAGGGCTATGTTTAGGGATGCTCGGAAACAGCGAACCCGGAGGGTCCAGTTGCATGTGGGGCTGCGTAAAGGCTCCCCTGGGGAAATCACTTGTACCCAAAGCCTTCCTTTGCGGGCACTTTTGGATGGGCGAAAAGGCCTCGGAACGCATTTCCTGGGGCCTGATTTTTCAGTCGTCTCCGATGACAGCTAGGGCTACGTTTAGGTTTACTCATGAACAGCGAACCCGGAGGGTCCAGTTGCATGTGGGGCTGCGTAAAGGCTCCCCTGGGGAGTTCACTTGTACCCAAAGCCTTCCTTTTGTGACACTTTTGGATGGTCCAAAGGGGCTTGAAACGCGTTTTCTGGGGCCAGGGTTTTCAGTCTTCTCCATGCCGGCTAGGGATATATTTAGGGTTGCTCGGAAAAATCGAACCCGAAGGGTCCAGTTGCATGTGGGGCTGCGTAAAGGCTCCCCTGGGGAGTTCTCTTGTACCCAAAGCCTTCCTTTGGGGGCACTTTTGGATGGTCCAAAGGGGCTCGCAACGCATTACCTGGGGCCTGATTTTTCAGTCGTCTGCGATGACGGCTAGGGCTACGTTTAGATTTGCTCAGGAACAACGAACACGGAGGGTCCAGTTGCATGTGGGGCTGCGTAAAGGCTCCCCTGGGGACTTCAATTGTACCCAAAGCCTTCCTTTGGGGGCACTTTTGGATGGGCGAAAAGGGCTCGCAACACATTTCCTGGGGCCTGATTTTTCAGTCGTCATCGATGCCGTCTAGGGCTATGTTTAGGGATGCTCGGAAACAGCGAACCCGGAGGGTCCAGTTGCATGTGGGGCTGCGTAAAGGCTCCCCTGGGGACTTCACTTGTACCCAAAGCCTTCCTTTGGGGGCACTTTTGGATGGGCGAAAAGGGCTTGCAACGCATTTCCTGGGGCCTGATTTTTTAAGTCGTCTTCGATGCCGTCTAGGGATATGTTTAGGGATGCTCGGAAACAGCGAACCCGGAGGTCCAGTTGCATGTGGGGCTGCGTAAAGGCTCCCCTGGGGAAATCACTTGTACCCAAAGCCTTCCTTTGCGGGCACTTTTGGATGGGCGAAGGGCTCGTAACGCATTTCCTGGGGCCTGATTTTTCAGTCATCTCCGATGACTGCTAGGGATATGTTTAGGGATGCTCGGAAACAGCGAACCCGGAGGGTCCAGTTGCATGTGGGGCTGCGTAAAGGCTCCTCTGGGGAGTTCACTTGTACCCAAAGCCTTCCTTTGGGGCACTTTTGGATGGTCCTAAGGGGCTCGCAACGCATTTCCTGGGGCCTGATTTTTCAGTCGTCTCCGATGACGGCCAGGGTTGCGTTTAGGTTTGCTCAGGAACAGCGAACCCGGAGGGTCCAGTTGCATGTGGGGCTGCGTAAAGGCTCCCCTGCGGAGTTCTCTTGTACCCAAAGCCTTCCTTTGGGGGCACTTTTGGATGGGCGAAAAGGGCTCGTAACGCATTTCCTGGGGCCTGATTTTTCAGTCGTCATCGATGCCGGCTAGAGCTCTGTTTTGGGTGCTCGGAAACAGCGAACCCGGAGGGTCCAGTTGCATGTGGGGCTGCGTAAAGGCTCCCCTGGGGAGTTCTCTTGTACCCAAAGCCTTCCTTTGGGGGCACTTTTGGATGGGCGAAAAGGGCTCGCAACACGTTTCCTGGGGCCTGATTTATCAGTCGTCTTCGATGCCGTCTAGGGCTATGTTTAGGGATGCTCGGAAACAGCGAACCCGGAGGGTCCAGAATTGCATGTGGGGCTGCGTAAAGGCTCCCCTGGGGACTTCACTTGTACCCAAAGCCTTCCTTTGGGGGCACTTTTGGATGGGCGAAAAGGGCTTGCAACGCATTTCCTGGGGCCTGATTTTTCAGTCGTCTTCGATGCCGTCTAGTGCTATGTTTAGGGATGCTCGGAAACAGCGAACCCGGAGGGTCCAGTTGCATGTGGGGCTGCGTAAAGGCTCCCCTGGGGAAATCACTTGTACCCAAATCCTTCCTTTGCGGGCACTTTTGGATGGGCGAAAAGGGCTCGTAACGCATTTCCTGGGGCCTGATTTTTCAGTCATCTCCGATGACTGCTAGGGCTATGTTTAGGGATGCTCGGAAACAGCGAACCCGGAGGGTCCAGTTGCATGTGGGGCTGCGTAAAGGCTCCTCTGGGGAGTTCACTTGTACCCAAAGCCTTCCTTTGCTGACACTTTTGGATGGTCCTAAGGGGCTCGCAACGCATTTCCTGGGGCCTGATTTTTCAGTCGTCTCCGATGACGGCCAGGGTTGCGTTTAGGTTTGCTCAGGAACAGCGAACCCGGAGGGTCCAGTTGGATGTGGGGCTGCGTAAAGGCTCCCCTGGGGAGTTCTCTTGTACCCAAAGCCTTCCTTTGCGGGCACTTTTGGATGGGCGAAAAGGGCTCGTAACGCATTTCCTGGGGCCTGATTTTTCAGTCGTCATCGATGCCGGCTAGGGCTCTGTTTTGGGTGCTCGGAAACAGCGAACCCGGAGGGTCCAGTTGCATGTGGGGCTGCGTAAAGGCTCCCCTGGGGAGTTCACTTGTACCCAAAGCCTTCCTTTGGGGGCACTTTTGGATGGGCGAAAAGGGCTCGCAACACGTTTCCTGGGGCCTGATTTTTCAGTCGTCTTCGATGCCGTCTAGGGCTATGTTTAGGGATGCTCGGAAACAGCGAACCCGGAGGGTCCAGTTGCATGTGGGGCTGCGTAAAGGCTCCCCTGGGGAGTTCTCTTGTACCCAAAGCCTTCCTTTGGGGGCACTTTTGGATGGTCCTAAGGGGCTCGCAACGCATTTCCTGGGGCCTGATTTTTCAGTCGTCTCCGATGACGGCCAGGGCTACGTTTAGGTTTGCTCAGGAACAGCGAACCCGGAGGGTCCAGTTGCATGTGGGGCTGCGTAAAGGCTCCCCTGCGGAGTTCTCTTGTACCCAAAGCCTTCCTTTGGTGACACTTTTGGATGGTCCAAAGGGGCTTGCAACGCGTTTTCTGGGGCCCGGGTTTTCAGTCTTCTCCCAAGCCGGCTAGGGATATATTTAGGGTTGCTCGGAAAAATCGAACCCGAAGGGTCCAGTTGCATGTGGGGCTGCGTAAAGGCTCCCCTGGGGAGTTCTCTTGTACCCAAAGCCTTCCTTTGGGGGCACTTTTGGATGGTCCAAAGGGGCTCGCAACGCATTACCTGGGGCCTGATTTTTCAGTCGTCTGCGATGACGGCTAGGGCTACGTTTAGATTTGCTCAGGAACAACGAACACGGAGGGTCCAGTTGCATGTGGGGCTGCGTAAAGGCTCCCCTGGGGAGTTCTCTTGTACCCAAAGCCTTCCTTTGCTGACACTTTTGGATGGGCGAAAAGGGCTCGCAACACATTTCCTGGGGCCTGATTTTTCAGTCGTCTCCTATGACGGCTAGGGATATGTTTAGGGATGCTCGGAAACAGCGAACCCGGAGGGTCCAGTTGCATGTGGGGCTGCGTAAAGGCTCCCCTGGGGAGTTCTCTTGTACCCAAAGCCTTCCTTTGGTGACACTTTTGGATGGTCCTAAGGGGCTCGCAACGCATTTCCTGGGGCCTGATTTTTCAGTCGTCTCCGATGACGGCCAGGGCTACGTTTAGGTTTGCTCAGGAACAGCGAACCCGGAGGGTCCAGTTGCATGTGGGGCTGCGTAAAGGCTCCCCTGCGGAGTTCTCTTGTACCCAATGCCTTCCTTTGGTGACACTTTTGGATGGTCCAAAGGGGCTTGCAACGCATTTCCTGGGGCCTGATTTTTCAGTTTTCTTTGATGCCTACAAGGGCTATGTTTAGGGATGCTCAGAAATAGCGAACCTGGAGGGTCCAGTTGCATGTGGGGCTGCGTAAAGGCTCCCCTGGGGAGTTCACTTGTACCCAAAGCCTTCCTTTGGGGGCACTTTTGGATGGTCCTAAAGGGCTCGCAACGCATTTCCTGGGGCCTGATTTTTCAGTTTTCTTTGATGCCTACAAGGGCTATGTTTAGGGATGCTCAGAAATAGCGAACCTGGAGGGTCCAGTTGCATGTGGGGCTGCGTAAAGGCTCCCCTGGGGAGTTCACTTGTACCCAAAGCCTTCCTTTGGTGACACTTTTGGATGGTCCAAAGGGGCTTGCAACGCATTTTCTGGGGCCCGGGTTTTCAGACTTCTCCCATGCCGGCTAGTGATATATTTAGGGTTGGTCTGAAATAGCGAACCCAGAGGGTCCAGTTGAATATGGGGCTGCGTAAACGCTCCCCTGGGAACTTCAGATGTACCCAAAGCCTTCCTTTGGGGCCACTTTTGGATGGTCCAATGGGGCTTGCAACGCATTACCTGGGGCCTGATTTTTCAGTCGTCTTCGATGCCGGCTAGGGCTATGTTTAGGGATGGCCAAAAACAGCGAACCCGAAGGGTCCAGTTGCATGTGGGGCTGCGTAAAGGCTCCCCTGGGGAGTTCTCTTGTACCCAAAGCCTTCCTTTGGTGACACTTTTGGATGGTCCAAAGGGGCTTGCAACGTGTTTTCTGGGGCCCGGGTTTTCAGTCTTCTCCCATGCCGGCTAGGGTTATGTTTAGGGTTGCTCGGAAAAATCGAACCCGGAGGGTCCAGTTGCATGTGGGGCTGTGTAAAGGCTCCCCTGGGGAGATCACTTGTACCCAAAGCCTTACTTTGGGGGCACATTTGGATGGGCAAAAAGGCCTCGGAACGCATTTCCTGGGGCCTGATTTTTCAGTCGTCTCCGATGACGGCTAGGGCTACTTTTAGGTTTGCTCATGAACAGCGAACCCGGAGGGTCCAGTTGCATGTGGGGCTGCGTAAAGGCTCCCCTGGGGAGTTCTCTTGTACCCAAAGCCTTCCTTTGGTGACACTTTTGGACGGGCGAAAAGGCCTCGGAACGCATTTCCTGGGGCCTGATTTTTCAGTCGTCTCCGATGACTGCTAGGGCTATGTTTAGGGATGCTCGGAAACAGCGAACCCGGAGGGTCCAGTTGCATGTGGGGCTGCGTAAAGGCTCCCCTGGGGAGTTCTCTTGTACCCAAAGCCTTCCTTTGGGGGCACTTTTGGATGGGCGAAAAGGGCTCGCAACACGTTTCCTGGGGCCTGATTTTTCAGTTGTCTTCGATGCCGTCTAGGGCTATGTTTAGGGATGCTCGGAAACAGCGAACCCGGAGGGTCCAGTTGCATGTGGGGCTGCGTAAAGGCTCCCCTGGGGACTTCACTTGTACCCAAAGCCTTCCTTTGGGGGCACTTTTGGATGGGCGAAAAGGGCTTGCAACGCATTTCCTGGGGCCTGATTTTTCAGTCGTCTTCGATGCCGTCTAGTGCTATGTTTAGGGATGCTCGGAAACAGCGAACCCGGAGGGTCCAGTTGCATGTGGGGCTGCGTAAAGGCTCCCCTGGGGAGTTCTCTTGTACCCAAAGCCTTCCTTTGGGGGCACTTTTGGATGGGCGAAAAGGGCTCGTAACGCATTTCCTGGGGCCTGATTTTTCAGTCGTCTTCGATGCCGTCTAGGGCTATGTTTAGGGATGCTCGGAAACAGCGAACCCGGAGGGTCCAGTTGCATGTGGGGCTGCGTACAGGCTCCCCTGGGGAAATCACTTGTACCCAAAGCCTTCCTTTGCGGGCACTTTTGGATGGGCAAAAAGGGCTCGTAACGCATTTCCTGGGGCCTGATTTTTCAGTCATCTCCGATGACTGCTAGCGCTATGTTTAGGGATGCTCGGAAACAGCGAACCCGGAGGGTCCAGTTGCATGTGGGGCTGCGTAAAGGCTCCCCTGGGGAGATCACTTGTACCCAAAGCCTTCCTTTGGTGACACTTTTGGATGGTCCAAAGGGGCTCGGAACGCATTTCCTGGGGCCTGATTTTTCAGTCGTCTCCGATGACGGCTAGGGCTATGTTCAGGGATGCTCGGAAACAGCGAACTCGGAGGGTCCAGTTGCATATGGGGCTGTGTAAAGTCTCCCCTGGGGAGTTCTCTTGTACCCAAAGCCTTCCTTTGGGGGCACTTTTGGATGGTCCTAAGGGGCTCGCAACGCATTTCCTGGGGCCTGATTTTTCAGTCGTCTCCGATGATGGCCAGGGCTACGTTTAGGTTTGCTCAGGAACAGCGAACCCGGAGGGTCCAGTTGGATGTGGGGCTGCGTAAAGGCTCCCCTGGGGAGTTCACTTGTACCCAAAGCCTTCCTTTTGTGACACTTTTGGATGGTCCAAAGGGGCTTGCAACGCGTTTTCTGGGGCCCGGGTTTTCAGTCTTCTCCCATGCCGGCTAGGGATATATTTAGGGTTGCTCGGAAAAATCGAACCCGAAGGGTCCAGTTGCATGTGGGGCTGCATAAAGGCTCCCCTGGGGAGTTCTCTTGTACCCAAAGCCTTCCTTTGGGGGCACTTTTGGATGGTCCAAAGGGGCTCGCAACGCATTTCCTGGGGCCTGATTTTTCAGTCGTCTGCGATGACGGCTAGGGCTACGTTTAGATTTGCTCAGGAAAAACGAACCCGGAGGGTCCAGTTGCATGTGGGGCTGCGTAAAGGCTCCCCTGGGGACTTCACTTGTACCCAAAGCCTTCCTTTGGGGGCACTTTTGGATGGGCGAAAAGGGCTCGCAACACGTTTCCTGGGGCCTGATTTTTCAGTTGTCTTCGATGCCGTCTAGGGCTATGTTTAGGGATGCTCGGAAACAGCGAACCCGGAGGGTCCAGTTGCATGTGGGGCTGCGTAAAGGCTCCCCTGGGGACTTCACTTGTACCCAAAGCCTTCCTTTGGGGGCACTTTTGGATGGGCGAAAAGGGCTTGCAACGCATTTCCTGGGGCCTGATTTTTCAGTCGTCTTCGATGCCGTCTAGTGCTATGTTTAGGGATGCTCGGAAACAGCGAACCCGGAGGGTCCAGTTGCATGTGGGGCTGCGTAAAGGCTCCCCTGGGGAGTTCTCTTGTACCCAAAGCCTTCCTTTGGGGGCACTTTTGGATGGTCCTAAGGGGCTCGCAACGCATTTCCTGGGGCCTGATTTTTCAGTCGTCTCCTATGACGGCCAGGGCTACGTTTAGGTTTGCTCAGGAACAGCGAAACCGGAGGGTCCAGTTGCATGTGGGGCTGCGTAAAGTCTCCCCTGGGGAGTTCTCTTGTACCCAAAGCCTTCCTTTGGTGACACTTTTGGATGGTCCAAAGGGGCTTGCAACGCGTTTTCTGGGGCCCGGGTTTTCAGTCTTCTCCCATGCCGGCTAGGGATATATTTAGGGTTGCTCGGAAAAATCGAACCCGAAGGGTCCAGTTGCATGTGGGGCTGCGTAAAGGCTCCCCTGGGGAGTTCTCTTGTACCCAAAGCCTTCCTTTGGGGCCACTTTTGGATGGTCCAATGGGGCTTGCAACGCATTACCTGGGGCCTGATTTTTCAGTCGTCTTCGATGCCGGCTAGGGCTATGTTTAGGGATGGCCAAAAACAGCGAACCCGAAGGGTCCAGTTGCATGTGGGGCTGCGTAAAGGCTCCCCTGGGGAAATCACTTGTACCCAAAGCCTTCCTTTGCGGGCACTTTTGGATGGGCGAAAAGGGCTCGGAACGCATTTCCTGGGGCCTGATTTTTCAGTCATCTCCGATGACTGCTAGGGCTATGTTTAGGGATGCTCGGAAACAGCGAACCCGGAGGGTCCAGTTGCATGTGGGGCTGCGTAAAGGCTCCTCTGGGGAGTTCACTTGTACCCAAAGCCTTCCTTTGCTGACACTTTTGGATGGTCCTAAGGGGCTCGCAACGCATTTCCTGGGGCCTGATTTTTCAGTCGTCTCCGATGACGGCCAGGGTTGCGTTTAGGTTTGCTCAGGAACAGCGAACCCGGAGGGTCCAGTTGCATGTGGGGCTGCGTAAAGGCTCCCCTGGGGAGTTCTCTTGTACCCAAAGCCTTCCTTTGCGGGCACTTTTGGATGGGCGAAAAGGGCTCGCAACGCATTTCCTGGGGCCTGATTTTTCACTCGTCTCCGATGACGGCCAGGGCTATGTTTAGGGATGCTCGGAAACAGCGAACCCGGAGGGTCCAGTTGCATGTGGGGCTGCGTAAAGGCTCCCCTGGGGAGTTCTCTTGTACCCAAAGCCTTCCTTTGGTGACACTTTTGGATGGGCGAAAAGGGCCCGCAACACATTTCCTGGGGCCTGATTTTTCAGTCGTCTCCTATGATGGCCAGAGCTACGTTTAGGTTTGCTCAGGAACAGCGAACCTGGAGGGTCCAGTTGCATGTGGGGCTGCGTAAAGGCTCCCCTGGGGAGTTCACTTGTATCCAAAGCCTTCCTTTGGGGGCACTTTTGGATGGGCGAATAGGGCTTGCAACGCATTTCCTGGGGCCTGATTTTTCAGTCGTCTTCGATGCCGTCTAGGGCTATGTTTAGGGATGCTCGGAAACAGCGAACCCGGAGGGTCCAGTTGCATGTGGGGCTGCGTAAAGGCTCCCCTGGGGAAATCACTTGTACCCAAAGCCTTCCTTTGCGGGCACTTTTGGATGGGCAAAAAGGGCTCGTAACGCATTTCCTGGGGCCTGATTTTTCAGTCATCTCCGATGACTGCTAGGGCAATGTTTAGGGATGCTCGGAAACAGCGAACCCGGAGGGTCCAGTTGCATGTGGGGCTGCGTAAAGGCTCCCCTGGGGAGATCACTTGTACCCAAAGCCTTCCTTTGGTGACACTTTTGGATGGTCCTAAGGGGCTCGGAATGCATTTCCTGGGGCCTGATTTTTCAGTCGTCTCCGATGACTGCTAGGGCTATGTTCAGGGATTCTCGGAAACAGCGAACTCGGAGGGTCCAGTTGCATATGGGGCTGCGTAAAATCTCCCCTGGGGAGTTCTCTTGTACCCAAAGCCTTCCTTTGGGGGCACTTTTGGATGGTCCTAAGGGGCTCGCAACGCATTTCCTGGGGCCTGATTTTTCAGTCGTATCCGATGATGGCCAGGGCTACGTTTAGGTTTGCTCAGGAACAGCGAACCCGGAGGGTCCAGTTGGATGTGGGGCTGCGTAAAGGCTCCCCTGGGGAGTTCACTTGTACCCAAAGCCTTCCTTTTGTGACACTTTTGGATGGTCCAAAGGGGCTTGCAACGCGTTTTCTGGGGCCAGGGTTTTCAGTCTTCTCCCATGCCGGCTAGGGATATATTTAGGGTTGCTCGGAAAAATCGAACCCGAAGGGTCCAGTTGCATGTGGGGCTGCGTAAAGGCTCCCCTGGGGAGTTCTCTTGTACCCAAAGCCTTCCTTTGGGGGCACTTTTGGATGGTCCAAAGGGGCTCGCAACGCATTTCCTGGGGCCTGATTTTTCAGTCGTCTGCGATGACGGCTAGGGCTACGTTTAGATTTGCTCAGGAACAACGAACCCGGAGGGTCCAGTTGCATGTGGGGCTGCGTAAAGGCTCCCCTGGGGAGTTCACTTGTACCCAAAGCCTTCCTTTGGGGGCACTTTTGGATGGGCGAAAAGGGCTTGCAACGCATTTCCTGGGGCCTGATTTTTCAGTCGTCTTCGATGCCGTCTAGTGCTATGTTTAGGGATGCTCGGAAACAGCGAACCCGGAGGGTCCAGTTGCATGTGGGGCTGCGTAAAGGCTCCCCTGGGGACTTCACTTGTACCCAAAGCCTTCCTTTGGGGGCACTTTTGGATGGGCGAAAAGGGCTTGCAACGCATTTCCTGGGGCCTGATTTTTCAGTCGTCTTCGATGCCGTCTAGTGCTATGTTTAGGGATGCTCGGAAACAGCGAACCCGGAGGGTCCAGTTGCATGTGGGGCTGCGTAAAGGCTCCCCTGGGGAAATCACTTGTACCCAAAGCCTTCCTTTGCGGGCACTTTTGGATGGGCGAAAAGGGCTCGTAACGCATTTCCTGGGGCCTGATTTTTCAGTCATCTCCGATGACTGCTAGGGCTATGTTTAGGGATGCTCGGAAACAGCGAACCCGGAGGGTCCAGTTGCATGTGGGGCTGCGTAAAGGCTCCTCTGGGGAGTTCACTTGTACCCAAAGCCTTCCTTTGCTGACACTTTTGGATGGTCCTAAGGGGCTCGCAACGCATTTCCTGGGGCCTGATTTTTCAGTCGTCTCCGATGACGGCCAGGGTTGCGTTTAGTTTTGCTCAGGAACAGCGAACCCGGAGGGTCCAGTTGCATGTGGGGCTGCGTAAAGGCTCCCCTGGGGAGTTCTCTTGTACCCAAAGCCTTCCTTTGCGGGCACTTTTGGATGGGCGAAAAGGGCTCGCAACGCATTTCCTGGGGCCTGATTTTTCACTCGTCTCCGATGACGGCCAGGGCTATGTTTAGGGATGCTCGGAAACAGCGAACCCGGAGGGTCCAGTTGCATGTGGGGCTGCGTAAAGGCTCCCCTGGGGAGTTCTCTTGTACCCAAAGCCTTCCTTTGGTGACACTTTTGGATGGGCGAAAAGGGCCCGCAACACATTTCCTGGGGCCTGATTTTTCAGTCGTCTCCTGTGATGGCCAGAGCTACGTTTAGGTTTGCTAAGGAACAGCGAACCTGGAGGGTCCAGTTGCATGTGGGGCTGCGTAAAGGCTCCCCTGGGGAGTTCACTTGTATCCAAAGCCTTCCTTTGGGGGCACTTTTGGATGGGCGAAAAGGGCTTGCAACGCATTTCCTGGGGCCTGATTTTTCAGTCGTCTTCGATGCCGTCTAGGGCTATGTTTAGGGATGCTCGGAAACAGCGAACCCGGAGGGTCCAGTTGCATGTGGGGCTGCGTAAAGGCTCCCCTGGGGAAATCACTTGTACCCAAAGCCTTCCTTTGCGGGCACTTTTGGATGGGCAAAAAGGGCTCGTAACGCATTTCCTGGGGCCTGATTTTTCAGTCATCTCCGATGACTGCTAGGGCTATGTTTAGGGATGCTCGGAAACAGCGAACCCGGAGGGTCCAGTTGCATATGGGGCTGCGTAAAGTCTCCCCTGGGGAGTTCTCTTGTACCCAAAGCCTTCCTTTGGGGGCACTTTTGGATGGTCCAAAGGGGCTCGCAACGCATTTCCTGGGGCCTGATTTTTCAGTCGTATCCGATGATGGCCAGGGCTACGTTTAGGTTTGCTCAGGAACAGCGAACCCGGAGGGTCCAGTTGGATGTGGGGCTGCGTAAAGGCTCCCCTGGGGAGTTCACTTGTACCCAAAGCCTTCCTTTTGTGACACTTTTGGATGGTCCAAAGGGGCTTGCAACGCGTTTTCTGGGGCCAGGGTTTTCAGTCTTCTCCCATGCCGGCTAGGGATATATTTAGGGTTGCTCGGAAAAATCGAACCCGAAGGGTCCAGTTGCATGTGGGGCTGCGTAAAGGCTCCCCTGGGGAGTTCTCTTGTACCCAAAGCCTTCCTTTGGGGGCACTTTTGGATGGTCCAAAGGGGCTCGCAACGCATTTCCTGGGGCCTGATTTTTCAGTCGTCTGCGATGACGGCTAGGGCTACGTTTAGATTTGCTCAGGAACAACGAACCCGGAGGGTCCAGTTGCATGTGGGGCTGCGTAAAGGCTCCCCTGGGGAGTTCACTTGTACCCAAAGCCTTCCTTTGGGGGCACTTTTGGATGGGCGAAAAGGGCTCGCAACACGTTTCCTGGGGCCTGATTTTTCAGTCGTCTTCGATGCCGTCTAGGGTTATGTTTAGGGATGCTCGGAAACAGCGAACCCGGAGGGTCCAGTTGCATGTGGGGCTGCGTAAAGGCTCCCCTGGGGACTTCACTTGTACCCAAAGCCTTCCTTTGGGGGCACTTTTGGATGGGCGAAAAGGGCTTGCAACGCATTTCCTGGGGCCTGATTTTTCAGTCGTCTTCGATGCCGTCTAGTGCTATGTTTAGGGATGCTCGGAAACAGCGAACCCGGAGGGTCCAGTTGCATGTGGGGCTGCGTAAAGGCTCCCCTGGGGAAATCACTTGTACCCAAAGCCTTCCTTTGCGGGCACTTTTGGATGGGTGAAAAGGGCTCGTAACGCATTTCCTGGGGCCTGATTTTTCAGTCATCTCCGATGACTGCTAGGGCTATGTTTAGGGATGCTCGGAAACAGCGAACCCGGAGGGTCCAGTTGCATGTGGGGCTGCGTAAAGGCTCCCCTGTGGAGTTCTCTTGTACCCAAAGCCTTCCTTTGGGGGCACTTTTGGATGGTCCTAAGGGGCTCGCAACGCATTTCCTGGGGCCTGATTTTTCAGTCGTCTCCGATGATGGCCAGGGCTACGTTTACGTTTGCTCAGGAACAGCGAACCCGGAGGGTCCAGTTGGATGTGGGGCTGCGTAAAGGCTCCCCTGGGGAGTTCACTTGTACCCAAAGCCTTCCTTTTGTGACACTTTTGGATGGTCCAAAGGGGCTTGAAACGCGTTTTCTGGGGCCAGGGTTTTCAGTCTTCTCCCATGCCGGCTAGGGATATATTTAGGGTTGCTCGGAAAAATCGAACCCGAAGGGTCCAGTTGCATGTGGGGCTGCGTAAAGGCTCCCCTGGGGAGTTCTCTTGTACCCAAAGCCTTCCTTTGGGGGCACTTTTGGATGGTCCAAAGGGGCTCGCAACGCATTACCTGGGGCCTGATTTTTCAGTCGTCTGCGATGACGGCTAGGGCTACGTTTAGATTTGCTCAGGAACAACGAACACGGAGGGTCCAGTTGCATGTGGGGCTGCGTAAAGGCTCCCCTTGGGACTTCAATTGTACCCAAAGCCTTCCTTTGGGGGCACTTTTGGATGGGCGAAAAGGGCTCGCAACACATTTCCTGGGGCCTGATTTTTCAGTCGTCTCCGATGACGGCCAGGGTTGCGTTTAGGTTTGCTCAGGAACAGCGAACCCGGAGGGTCCAGTTGCATGTGGGGCTGCGTAAAGGCTCCCCTGGGGAGTTCTCTTGTACCCAAAGCCTTCCTTTGCGGGCACTTTTGGATGGGCGAAAAGGGCTCGCAACGCATTTCCTGGGGCCTGATTTTTCACTCGTCTCCGATGACGGCCAGGGCTATGTTTAGGGATGCTCGGAAACAGCGAACCCGGAGGGTCCAGTTGCATGTGGGGCTGCGTAAAGGCTCCCCTGGGGAGTTCTCTTGTACCCAAAGCCTTCCTTTGGTGACACTTTTGGATGGGCGAAAAGGGCCCGCAACACATTTCCTGGGGCCTGATTTTTCAGTCGTCTCCTATGATGGCCAGAGCTACGTTTAGGTTTGCTCAGGAACAGCGAACCTGGAGGGTCCAGTTGCATGTGGGGCTGCGTAAAGGCTCCCCTGGGGAGTTCACTTGTATCCAAAGCCTTCCTTTGGGGGCACTTTTGGATGGGCGAAAAGGGCTTGCAACGCATTTCCTGGGGCCTGATTTTTCAGTCGTCTTCGATGCCGTCTAGGGCTATGTTTAGGGATGCTCGGAAACAGCGAACCCGGAGGGTCCAGTTGCATGTGGGGCTGCGTAAAGGCTCCCCTGGGGAGTTCTCTTGTACCCAAAGCCTTCCTTTGGGGGCACTTTTGGATGGTCCTAAGGGGCTCGCAACGCATTTCCTGGGGCCTGATTTTTCAGTCGTCTCCGATGACTGCTAGGGCTATGTTCAGGGATGCTCGGAAACAGCGAACTCGGAGGGTCCAGTTGCATATGGGGCTGCGTAAAGTCTCCCCTGGGGAGTTCTCTTGTACCCAAAGCCTTCCTTTGGGGGCACTTTTGGATGGTCCTAAGAGGCTCACAACGCATTTCCTGGGGCCTGATTTTTCAGTCGTATCCGATGATGGCCAGGGCTACGTTTAGGTTTGCTCAGGAACAGCGAACCCGGAGGGTCCAGTTGCATGTGGGGCTGCGTAAAGGCTCCCCTGCGGAGTTCTCTTGTACCCAAAGCCTTCCTTTGGTGACACTTTTGGATGGTCCAAAGGGGCTTGCAACGCGTTTTCTGGGGCCCGGGTTTTCAGTCTTCTCCCATGCCAGCTAGGGATATATTTAGGGTTGCTCGGAAAAATCGAACCCGAAGGGTCCAGTTGCATGTGGGGCTGCGTAAAGGCTCCCCTGGGGAGTTCTCTTGTACCCAAAGCCTTCCTTTGGGGGCACTTTTGGATGGGCGAAAAGGGCTCGCAACGCATTTCCTGGGGCCTGATTTTTCAGTTTTCTTTGATGCCTACAAGGGCTATGTTTAGGGATGCTCAGAAATAGCGAACCTGGAGGGTCCAGTTGCATGTGGGGCTGCGTAAAGGCTCCCCTGGGGAGTTCTCTTGTACCCAAAGCCTTCCTTTGGTGACACTTTTGGATGGGCGAATAGGGCTTGCAACGCATTTTCTGGGGCCCGGGTTTTCAGTCTTCTCCCATGCCGGCTAGTGATATATTTAGGGTTGCTCTGAAATAGCGAACCCAGAGGGTCCAGTTGAATATGGGGCTGCGTAAACGCTCCCCTGGGAACTTCAGATGTACCCAAAGCCTTCCTTTGGGGCCACTTTTGGATGGTCCAATGGGGCTTGCAACGCATTACCTGGGGCCTGATTTTTCAGTCGTCTTCGATGCCGGCTAGGGCTATGTTTAGGGATGGCCAAAAACAGCGAACCCGAAGGGTCCAGTTGCATGTGGGGCTGCGTAAAGGCTCCCCTGGGGAGTTCTCTTGTACCCAAAGCCTTCCTTTGGTGACACTTTTGGATGGTTCAAAGGGGCTTGCAACGTGTTTTCTGGGGCCAGGGTTTTCAGTCTTCTCCCATGCCGGCTAGGGTTATGTTTAGGGATGCTCGGAAAAATCGAACCCGGAGGGTCCAGTTGCATGTGGGGCTGTGTAAAGGCTCCCCTGGGGAGATCACTTGTACCCAAAGCCTTACTTTGGGGGCACATTTGGATGGGCGAAAAGGCCTCGGAACGCATTTCCTGGGGCCTGATTTTTCAGTCGTCTCCGATGACGGCTAGGGCTACTTTTAGGTTTGCTCATGAACAGCGAACCCGGAGGGTCCAGTTGCATGTGGGGCTGCGTAAAGGCTCCCCTGGGGAGTTCTCTTGTACCCAAAGCCTTCCTTTGGTGACACTTTTGGATGGGCGAAAAGGGCTTGCAACGCATTTCCTGGGGCCTGATTTTTCAGTCGTCTTCGATGCCGTCTAGGGCTATGTTTAGGGATGCTCGGAAACAGCGAACCCGGAGAGTCCAGTTGCATGTGGGGCTGCGTAAAGGCTCCCCTGGGGAGTTCACTTGTACCCAAAGCCTTCCTTTGGGGGCACATTTGGATGGGCGAAAAGGCCTCGGAACGCATTTCCTGGGGCCTGATTTTTCAGTCGTCTCCGATGATGGCCAGGGCTACGTTTAGGTTTGCTCAGGAACAGCGAACCCGGAGGGTCCAGTTGCATGTGGGGCTGCGTAAAGGCTCCCCTGGGGAGTTCACTTGTACCCAAAGCCTTCCTTTGGTGACACTTTTGGATGGTCCAAAGGGGCTTGAAACGCGTTTTCTGGGGCCTGATTTTTCAGTCGTCTCCGATGACGGCTAGGGCTACTTTTAGGTTTGCTCATGAACATCGAACCCGGAGGGTCCAGTTGCATGTGGGGCTGCGTAAAGGCTCCCCTGGGGAGTTCTCTTGTACCCAAAGCCTTCCTTTGGGGGCACTTTTGGATGGTCCAAAGGGGCTCGCAACGCATTTCCTGGGGCCTGATTTTTCAGTCGTCTGCGATGACGGCTAGGGCTACGTTTAGATTTGCTCAGGAACAACGAACACGGAGGGTCCAGTTGCATGTGGGGCTGCGTAAAGGCTCCCCTGGGGACTTCAATTGTACCCAAAGCCTTCCTTTGGGGGCACTTTTGGATGGGCGAAAAGGGCTCGCAACACATTTCCTGGGGCCTGATTTTTCAGTCGCATCGATGCCGTCTAGGGATATGTTTAGGTTTGCTCAGGAACAGCGAACCCGGAGGGTCCAGTTGCATGTGGGGCTGCGTAAAGGCTCCCCTGGGGACTTCACTTGTACCCAAAGCCTTCCTTTGGGGGCACTTTTGGATGGGCGAAAAGGGCTTGCAACGCATTTCCTGGGGCCTGATTTTTCAGTCGTCTTCGATGCCGTCTAGTGCTATGTTTAGGGATGCTCGGAAACAGCGAACCCGGAGGGTCCAGTTGCATGTGGGGCTGCGTAAAGGCTCCCCTGGGGAGTTCACTTGTACCCAAAGCCTTCCTTTGCGGGCACTTTTGGATGGGCGAAAAGGGCTCGTAACGCATTTCCTGGGGCCTGATTTTTCAGTCGTCTTCGATGCCGTCTAGGGCTATGTTTAGGGATGCTCGGAAACAGCGAACCCGGAGGGTCCAGTTGCATGTGGGGCTGCGTAAAGGCTCCCCTGGGGAAATCACTTGTACCCAAAGCCTTCCTTTGCGGGCACTTTTGGATGGGCAAAAAGGGCTCGTAACGCATTTCCTGGGGCCTGATTTTTCAGTCATCTCCGATGACTGCTAGGGCTATGTTTAGGGATGCTCGGAAACAGCGAACCCGGAGGGTCCAGTTGCATGTGGGGCTGCGTAAAGGCTCCCCTGGGGAGATCACTTGTACCCAAAGCCTTCCTTTGGTGACACTTTTGGATGGTCCAAAGGGGCTCGGAACGCATTTCCTGGGGCCTGATTTTTCAGTCGTCTCCGATGACGGCTAGGGCTATGTTCAGGGATGCTCGGAAACAGCGAACTCGGAGGGTCCAGTTGCATATGGGGCTGCGTAAAGTCTCCCCTGGGGAGTTCTCTTGTACCCAAAGCCTTCCTTTGGGGGCACTTTTGGATGGTCCTAAGGGGCTCGCAACGCATTTCCTGGGGCCTGATTTTTCAGTCGTCTCCGATGATGGCCAGGGATACGTTTAGGTTTGCTCAGGAACAGCGAACCCGGAGGGTCCAGTTGGATGTGGGGCTGCGTAAAGGCTCCCCTGGGGAGTTCACTTGTACCCAAAGCCTTCCTTTTGTGACACTTTTGGATGGTCCAAAGGGGCTTGCAACGCGTTTTCTGGGGCCCGGGTTTTCAGTCTTCTCCCATGCCGGCTAGGGATATATTTAGGGTTGCTCGGAAAAATCGAACCCGAAGGGTCCAGTTGCATGTGGGGCTGCGTAAAGGCTCCCCTGGGGAGTTCTCTTGTACCCAAAGCCTTCCTTTGGGGGCACTTTTGGATGGGCGAAAAGGGCTCGCAACGCATTTCCTGGGGCCTGATTTTTCAGTTTTCTTTGATGCCTACAAGGGCTATGTTTAGGGATGCTCAGAAATAGCGAACCTGGAGGGTCCAGTTGCATGTGGGGCTGCGTAAAGGCTCCCCTGGGGAGTTCTCTTGTACCCAAAGCCTTCCTTTGGTGACACTTTTGGATGGGCGAATAGGGCTTGCAACGCATTTTCTGGGGCCCGGGTTTTCAGTCTTCTCCCATGCCGGCTAGTGATATATTTAGGGTTGCTCTGAAATAGCGAACCCAGAGGGTCCAGTTGAATATGGGGCTGCGTAAACGCTCCCCTGGGAACTTCAGATGTACCCAAAGCCTTCCTTTGGGGCCACTTTTGGATGGTCCAATGGGGCTTGCAACGCATTACCTGGGGCCTGATTTTTCAGTCGTCTTCGATGCCGGCTAGGGCTATGTTTAGGGATGGCCAAAAACAGCGAACCCGAAGGGTCCAGTTGCATGTGGGGCTGCGTAAAGGCTCCCCTGGGGAGTTCTCTTGTACCCAAAGCCTTCCTTTGGTGACACTTTTGGATGGTTCAAAGGGGCTTGCAACGTGTTTTCTGGGGCCAGGGTTTTCAGTCTTCTCCCATGCCGGCTAGGGTTATGTTTAGGGATGCTCGGAAAAATCGAACCCGGAGGGTCCAGTTGCATGTGGGGCTGTGTAAAGGCTCCCCTGGGGAGATCACTTGTACCCAAAGCCTTACTTTGGGGGCACATTTGGATGGGCGAAAAGGCCTCGGAACGCATTTCCTGGGGCCTGATTTTTCAGTCGTCTCCGATGACGGCTAGGGCTACTTTTAGGTTTGCTCATGAACAGCGAACCCGGAGGGTCCAGTTGCATGTGGGGCTGCGTAAAGGCTCCCCTGGGGAGTTCTCTTGTACCCAAAGCCTTCCTTTGGTGACACTTTTGGATGGGCGAAAAGGGCTTGCAACGCATTTCCTGGGGCCTGATTTTTCAGTCGTCTTCGATGCCGTCTAGGGCTATGTTTAGGGATGCTCGGAAACAGCGAACCCGGAGAGTCCAGTTGCATGTGGGGCTGCGTAAAGGCTCCCCTGGGGAGTTCACTTGTACCCAAAGCCTTCCTTTGGGGGCACATTTGGATGGGCGAAAAGGCCTCGGAACGCATTTCCTGGGGCCTGGTTTTTCAGTCGTCTCCGATGATGGCCAGGGCTACGTTTAGGTTTGCTCAGGAACAGCGAACCCGGAGGGTCCAGTTGCATGTGGGGCTGCGTAAAGGCTCCCCTGGGGAGTTCACTTGTACCCAAAGCCTTCCTTTGGTGACACTTTTGGATGGTCCAAAGGGGCTTGAAACGCGTTTTCTGGGGCCAGGGTTTTCAGTCTTCTCCCATGCCGGCTAGGGATATATTTAGGGTTGCTTGGAAAAATCGAACCCGAAGGGTCCAGTTGCATGTGGGGCTGCGTAAAGGCTCCCCTGGGGAGTTCTCTTGTACCCAAAGCCTTCCTTTGGGGGCACTTTTGGATGGTCCAAAGGGGCTCGCAACGCATTTCCTGGGGCCTGATTTTTCAGTCGTCTGCGATGACGGCTAGGGCTACGTTTAGATTTGCTCAGGAACAACGAACACGGAGGGTCCAGTTGCATGTGGGGCTGCGTAAAGGCTCCCCTGGGGACTTCAATTGTACCCAAAGCCTTCCTTTGGGGGCACTTTTGGATGGGCGAAAAGGGCTCGCAACACATTTCCTGGGGCCTGATTTTTCAGTCGCATCGATGCCGTCTAGGGATATGTTTAGGTTTGCTCAGGAACAGCGAACCCGGAGGGTCCAGTTGCATGTGGGGCTGCGTAAAGGCTCCCCTGGGGACTTCACTTGTACCCAAAGCCTTCCTTTGGGGGCACTTTTGGATGGGCGAAAAGGGCTTGCAACGCATTTCCTGGGGCCTGATTTTTCAGTCGTCTTCGATGCCGTCTAGTGCTATGTTTAGGGATGCTCGGAAACAGCGAACCCGGAGGGTCCAGTTGCATGTGGGGCTGCGTAAAGGCTCCCCTGGGGAGTTCACTTGTACCCAAAGCCTTCCTTTGCGGGCACTTTTGGATGGGCGAAAAGGGCTCGTAACGCATTTCCTGGGGCCTGATTTTTCAGTCGTCTTCGATGCCGTCTAGGGCTATGTTTAGGGATGCTCGGAAACAGCGAACCCGGAGGGTCCAGTTGCATGTGGGGCTGCGTAAAGGCTCCCCTGGGGAAATCACTTGTACCCAAAGCCTTCCTTTGCGGGCACTTTTGGATGGGCAAAAAGGGCTCGTAACGCATTTCCTGGGGCCTGATTTTTCAGTCATCTCCGATGACTGCTAGGGCTATGTTTAGGGATGCTCGGAAACAGCGAACCCGGAGGGTCCAGTTGCATGTGGGGCTGCGTAAAGGCTCCCCTGGGGAGATCACTTGTACCCAAAGCCTTCCTTTGGTGACACTTTTGGATGGTCCAAAGGGGCTCGGAACGCATTTCCTGGGGCCTGATTTTTCAGTCGTCTCCGATGACGGCTAGGGCTATGTTCAGGGATGCTCGGAAACAGCGAACTCGGAGGGTCCAGTTGCATATGGGGCTGCGTAAAGTCTCCCCTGGGGAGTTCTCTTGTACCCAAAGCCTTCCTTTGGGGGCACTTTTGGATGGTCCTAAGGGGCTCGCAACGCATTTCCTGGGGCCTGATTTTTCAGTCGTCTCCGATGATGGCCAGGGATACGTTTAGGTTTGCTCAGGAACAGCGAACCCGGAGGGTCCAGTTGGATGTGGGGCTGCGTAAAGGCTCCCCTGGGGAGTTCACTTGTACCCAAAGCCTTCCTTTTGTGACACTTTTGGATGGTCCAAAGGGGCTTGCAACGCGTTTTCTGGGGCCCGGGTTTTCAGTCTTCTCCCATGCCGGCTAGGGATATATTTAGGGTTGCTCGGAAAAATCGAACCCGAAGGGTCCAGTTGCATGTGGGGCTGCATAAAGGCTCCCCTGGGGAGTTCTCTTGTACCCAAAGCCTTCCTTTGGGGGCACTTTTGGATGGTCCAAAGGGGCTCGCAACGCATTTCCTGGGGCCTGATTTTTCAGTCGTCTGCGATGACGGCTAGGGCTACGTTTAGATTTGCTCAGGAAAAACGAACCCGGAGGGTCCAGTTGCATGTGGGGCTGCGTAAAGGCTCCCCTGGGGACTTCACTTGTACCCAAAGCCTTCCTTTGGGGGCACTTTTGG
This sequence comes from Anas acuta, assembly GCF_963932015.1. Classification (NCBI taxonomy): domain Eukaryota; kingdom Metazoa; phylum Chordata; class Aves; order Anseriformes; family Anatidae; genus Anas; species Anas acuta. The sequence continues at coordinate 454,539 of NW_027076138.1, forward strand.
ATGGGCGAAAAGGGCTCGCAACACGTTTCCTGGGGCCTGATTTTTCAGTCGTCTTCGATGCCGTCTAGTGCTATGTTTAGGGATGCTCGGAAACAGTGAACCCGGAGGGTCCAGTTGCATGTGGGGCTGCGTAAAGGCTCCCCTGGGGAGTTCTCTTGTACCCAAAGCCTTCCTTTGGGGGCACTTTTGGATGGTCCTAAGGGGCTCGCAACGCATTTCCTGGGGCCTGATTTTTCAGTTGTCTCCTATGACGGCCAGGGCTACGTTTAGGTTTGCTCAGGAACAGCGAAACCGGAGGGTCCAGTTGCATGTGGGGCTGCGTAAAGGCTCCCCTGCGGAGTTCTCTTGTACCCAAAGCCTTCCTTTGGTGACACTTTTGGATGGTCCAAAGGGGCTTGCAACGCGTTTTCTGGGGCCCGGGTTTTCAGTCTTCTCCCATGCCGGCTAGGGATATATTTAGGGTTGCTCGGAAAAATCGAACCCGAAGGGTCCAGTTGCATGTGGGGCTGCGTAAAGGCTCCCCTGGGGAGTTCTCTTGTACCCAAAGCCTTCCTTTGGGGCCACTTTTGGATGGTCCAATGGGGCTTGCAACGCATTACCTGGGGCCTGATTTTTCAGTCGTCTTCGATGCCGGCTAGGGCTATGTTTAGGGATGGCCAAAAACAGCGAACCCGAAGGGTCCAGTTGCATGTGGGGCTGCGTAAAGGCTCCCCTGGGGAAATCACTTGTACCCAAAGCCTTCCTTTGCGGGCACTTTTGGATGGTCCTAAGGGGCTCGCAACGCATTTCCTGGGGCCTGATTTTTCAGTCGTCTCCGATGACGGCCAGGGCTACGTTTAGGTTTGCTCAGGAACAGCGAACCCGGAGGGTCCAGTTGCATGTGGGGCTGCGTAAAGGCTCCCCTGCGGAGTTCTCTTGTACCCAAAGCCTTCCTTTGGTGACACTTTTGGATGGTCCAAAGGGGCTTGCAACGCGTTTTCTGGGGCCCGGGTTTTCAGTCTTCTCCCATGCCAGCTAGGGATATATTTAGGGTTGCTCGGAAAAATCGAACCCGAAGGGTCCAGTTGCATGTGGGGCTGCGTAAAGGCTCCCCTGGGGAGTTCTCTTGTACCCAAAGCCTTCCTTTGGGGGCACTTTTGGATGGGCGAAAAGGGCTCGCAACGCATTTCCTGGGGCCTGATTTTTCAGTTTTCTTTGATGCCTACAAGGGCTATGTTTAGGGATGCTCAGAAATAGCGAACCTGGAGGGTCCAGTTGCATGTGGGGCTGCGTAAAGGCTCCCCTGGGGAGTTCTCTTGTACCCAAAGCCTTCCTTTGGTGACACTTTTGGATGGTCCAAAGGGGCTTGCAACGCATTTTCTGGGGCCCGGGTTTTCAGTCTTCTCCCATGCCGGCTAGTGATATATTTAGGGTTGCTCTGAAATAGCGAACCCAGAGGGTCCAGTTGAATATGGGGCTGCGT
>NW_027076139.1:0-76255 GCF_963932015.1 Anas acuta
GGGCTGCATAAAGGCTCCCCTGGGGAGTTCACTTGTACCCAAAGCCTTCCTTTGGGGGCACTTCTGGATGGGTGAATGGGGCTTGAAACGCTTTTTTCTGTGGCCCGAGTTTTCAGTTTTCTGCCATGCTGGCTAGTGTTATATTTAGGGTTGCTTGTAAACAGCGAACACGGGGGGTCCAGTTGCGTATGGGCCTGCATAAAGGCTCCCACTGGGGAGTTCAGTTGTACCAACGCCTTCCTTTGGGGGCACTTTTGGATGGTCGAATGGGGCTTGTAGCACGTTTTCTGGGGGCCCGATTTTTCAGTCGTCTGCCATGCGGGCCAGGGTTATATTTAGGGTTGCTTTTTAGAGCGAATACGGAGGGTCCAGTTGCATGTGGGGCTGCATAAAGGCTCCCCTGGGGAGTTCAGATGTACCCGAAGCCTTCCTCTGGGGGCACTTTTTGGATGGGCGAATTAGGCTTTTAATGCATTTTCTGGGGCTCGAGTTTTCAGTCGACTGCCAGGCGGGCCAGGGCTATATTTAGGGTTGCTGTGAAAGAGCGAATACGGAGGGTCCAGTGCATGTGGGGCTGCGTTAAGGCTCCCCTGGGGAGTTCAGTTGTACCCAAAGCCTTCCTTTGGGAGCACTTTTGGATGGTCCAAGGGGAATCGCAATGTGTTTTCTGAGGCCCGCTTTTTCAGTCTTCTCCCATTGCGCCGAGGGCTATATTTAGGCTTGCGGTGAAAGAGTGAACCCGGAGGGTCCAGTTGCATGTGGGGCTTGCGTAAAGGCTCCCCTGGGGAGTTCAGTTGTACCCAAAGCCTTCCTCTGGGGGCACTTTTGGAGGGGCGAATTAGGCTTTTAATGCATTTTCTTGGGCCCGAGTTTTCAGTCGACTGCCAGGCGGGCCAGGGCTATATTTAGGGTTGCTCGTAAACAGTGAACAAGGAGGGTCCAGTTGCATGTGGGGCTGCGTAAAGGCTCCCTGGGGAGTTCAGTTGTACCCAAAGCCTTCCTTTGGAGGCACTTTTGGATGGGCGAATGGGGCTCGTAACACATTTTCTGTGGCCCGAGCTTTCAGACGACTGACAGGCGTGCTAGGGCTATATTTAGGCTTGCGGTGAAAGAGTGAACCCGGAGGTCCAGTTGCATGTGGGGCTGCATAAAGGCTCCCCTGGGGAGTTCACTTGTACCCAAAGCCTTCCTTTGGGGGCACTTCTGGATGGGTGAATGGGGCTTGAACGCTTTTTCTGTGGCCCGAGTTTTCAGTTTTTTGCCATGCTGGCTAGTGTTATATTTAGGCTTGCTTGTAAACAGCGAACACGGGGGGTCCAGTTGCGTATGGGCCTGCATAAAGGCTCCCTGGGGAGTTCAGTTGTACCCAAAGCCTTCCTTTGGGGGCACTTTTGGATGGTCGAATGGGTCTTGTAGCACGTTTTCTGGGGCCCGATTTTTCAGTCGTCTGCGGTGCGGTCCAGGGTTATATTTAGGGTTGCTGTGAAAGAGCGAATACGGAGGGTCCAGTTGCATGTGGGGCTGCATAAAGGCTCCCCTGGGGAGTTCACTTGTACCCAAAGCCTTCCTTTGGGGCACTTCTGGATGGGCGAAAGGGGCTTGAAACGCTTTTTCTGTGGCCCGAGTTTTCAGTCTTCTGCCATGCTGGCTAGGGTTTTTAGGGTTTAGGGTTGCTGTAAAGAGCGAACACGGAGGGTCCAGTTGCATGTGGGGCTGCGTAAAGGCTCCCCTGGGGAGTTCACTTGTACCCAAAGCCTTCCTCTGGGGGCACTTTTGGATGGGCGAATTAGGCTTTTAATGCATTTTCTGGGGCTCGAGTTTTCAGTCGACTGCCAGGCGGGCCAGGGCTATATTTAGGGTTGCTGTGAAAGAGCGAATACGGAGGGTCCAGTTGTATGTGGGGCTGCGTTAAGGCTCCCCTGGGGAGTTCACTTGTACCCAAAGCCTTCCTTTGGGGGCACTTTTGGATGGTCCAAGGGGAATCGCAATGTGTTTTCTGAGGCCCGCTTTTTCAGTCTTCTCCCATTGCGCCGAGGGCTATATTTAGGCTTGCGGTGAAAGAGTGAACCCGGAGGGTCCAGTTGCATGTGGGGCTGCGTAAAGGCTCCCCTGGGGAGTTCAGTTGTACCCAAAGCCTTCCTCTGGGGGCACTTTTGGAGGGGCGAATTAGGCTTTTAATGCATTTTCTTGGGCCCGAGTTTTCAGTCGACTGCCAGGCGGGCCAGGGCTATATTTAGGGTTGCTCGTAAACAGTGAACAAGGAGGGTCCAGTTGCATGTGGGGCTGCGTAAAGGCTCCCCTGGGGAGTTCACTTGTACCGAAAGCCTTCCTCTGGGGGCACTTTTGGATGGACGAATTAGGCTTTTAACAGTTTTTCTGGGGCCCGAGTTTTCAGTCGACTACCAGGTGGGCCAGGGCTATATTTAGGGTTGCTGTGAAAGAGCGAATACGGAGGGTCCAGTTTCATGTGGGGCTGCGTTAAGGCTCCCCTGGGGAGTTCACTTGTACCCACAGCCTTCTTTTGGGGGCACTTCTGGATGGGTGAATGGGGCTTGAAACGCATTTTCTGGAGCCCGAGTGTTCATTCTTCTGCCATGGTGGCTACGGGTATATTTAGGGTTGCTCGTAAACAGTGAACAAGGAGGGTCCAGTTGCATGTGGGGCTGCATAAAGGCTCCCCTGGGGAGTTCACTTGTACCCAAAGCCTTCCTTTGGGGGCACTTCTGGATGGGCGAAAGGGGCTTGAAACGCTTTTTCTGTGGCCCGAGTTTTCAGTCTTCTGCCATGCTGGCTAGGGTTATATTTAGTGTTGCTGTAAAGAGCGAACACGGAGGGTCCAGTTGCATGTGGGGCTGCGTAAAGGCTCCCCTGGGGAGTTCAGTTGTACCCAAAGCCTTCCTCTGGGGGCACTTTTGGATGGGCGAATTAGGCTTTTAATGCATTTTCTGGGGACCGAGTTTTCAGTCGACTTCCAGGCGGGCCAGGGCTATATTTAGGGTTGCTGTGAAAGAGCGAATACGGAGGGTCCAGTTGCATGTGGGGCTGCGTTAAGGCGCCCCTGGGGAGTTCAGTTGTATCCAAAGCCTTCCTTTGGGGGCACTTCTGGATGGGTGAATGGGGCTTGAAACGCATTTTCTGGAGCCAGAGTTTTCAGTCTTCTGCCATGCTGGCTAGGGGTATATTTAGGGTTGCTCGTAAACAGTGAACAAGGAGGGTCCAGTTGCATGTGGGGCTGCGTAAAGGCTCCCCTGGGGAGTTCAGTTGTACCCAAAGCCTTCCTCTGGGGGCACTTTTGGATGGGCGAATGGGGCTTGTAGCACGTTTTCTTGGGCCCGATTTTTCAGTCGTCTGCCATGCTGGCAAGGGTTATATTTACGGTTGCTGTAAAGAGCGAACACGGAGGGTCCAGTTGCATGTGGGGCTGCGTAAAGGCTCCCCTGGGGAGTTCAGATGTACCCAAAGCCTTCCTTTGGAGGCACTTTTGGGTGGGCGAATGGGGCTCGTAACACATTTTCTGTGGCCCGAGTTTTCAGACGACTGACAGGCGTGCCAGGGCTATATATAGGCTTGGGGTCAAAGAGTGAACCCGGAGGGTCCAGTTGCATGTGGGGCTGCATAAAGGCTCCCCTGGGGAGTTCACTTGTACCCAAAGCCTTCCTTTGGGGGCACTTCTGGATGGGTGAATGGGGCTTGAAACGCTTTTTCTGTGGCCCGAGTTTTCAGTTTTCTGCCATGCTGGCTAGTGTTATATTTAGGGTTGCTTGTAAACAGCGAACACGGGGGGTCCAGTTGCGTATGGGCCTGCATAAAGGCTCCCCTGGGGAGTTCACTTGTACCCAAAGCCTTCCTTTGGGGGCACTTCTTGATGGGCGAAAGGGGCTCGATACGCTTTTTCTGTGGCCCGAGTTTCCAGTCTTCTGCCATGCTGGCTAGGGTTATATTTAGGGTTGCTGTAAAGAGCGAACACGGAGGGTCCAGTTGCATGTGGGGCTGCGTTAAGGCTCCCCTGGGGAGTTCAGTTGTACCCAAAGCCTTCCTCTGGGGGCACTTTTGGATGGGCGAATTAGGCTTTTAATGCATTTTCTGGGGCCCGAGTTTTCAGTCGACTGCCAGGCGGTCCAGGGCTATATTTAGGGTTGCTCTGAAAGTGTGAATACGGAGGGTCCAGTTGCATGTGGGGCTGCATAAAGGCTCCCCTGGGGAGTTCACTTGTACGCAAAGCCTTCCTTTGGGGGCACTTCTGGATGGGTGAATGGGGCTTGAAACACATTTTCTGGAGCCCGAGTTTTCAGTCTTCTGCCATGGTGGCTAGGGGTATATTTAGGGTTGCTCGTAAACAGTGAACAAGAAGGGTCCTGTTGCATGTGGGGCTGCGTAAAGGCTCCCCTGGGGAGTTCAGTTGTACCCAAAGCCTTCCTCTGGGGGCACTTTTGGATGGGCGAATTAGGCTTTTAATGCCTTTTCTGGGGCCCGAGTTTTCAGTCGACTGCCAGGCGGGCCGGGGTTTATTTAGGGTTGCTGTGAAAGAGCGAATACGGAGGGTCCAGTTGTATGTGGGGCTGCGTTAAGGCTCCCCTGGGGAGTCCAGTTGTACCCAAAGCCTTCCTTTGGGGGCACTTTTGGATGGGCGAATGGGGCTTGTAGCACGTTTTCTGGTGCCCGATTTTTCAGTCGTCTGCCATGCTGGCAAGGGTTATATTTAGGGTTGCTTTGAAAGAGCGAATACGGAGGGTCCTGTTGCATGTGGGGCTGCATAAAGGCTCCCCTGGGGAGTTCACTTGTACCCAAAGCCTTCCTTTGGGGGCACTTCTGGATGGGCGAAAGGGGCTTGAAACGCTTTTTCTGTTGCCCGAGTTTTCAGTCTTTTGCCATGCTGGCTAGGGATATATTTAGGCTTGCGGTGAAAGAGTGAACCCGGAGGGTCCAGTTGCATGTGGGGCTGCATAAAGGCTCCCCTGGGGAGTTCAGATGTACCCAAAGCCTTCCTTTGGGGGCACTTTTGGATGGTCGAATGGGGCTTGTAGCACGTTTTCTGGGGCCCGATTTTTCAGTCGTCTACGGTGCGGTCCAGGGTTATATTTAGGGTTGCTGTGAAAGAGCGAATACGGAGGGTCCAGTTGCATGTGGGGCTGCATAAAGGCTCCCCTGGGGAGTTCACTTGTACCCAAAGCCTTCCTTTGGGGGCACTTCTGGATGGGCGAAAGGGGCTTGAAACGCTTTTTCTGTGGCCCGAGTTTTCAGTCTTCTGCCATGCTGGCTAGGGTTATATTTAGGGTTGCTGTAAAGAGCGAACACGGAGGGTCCAGTTGCATGTGGGGCTGCGTAAAGGCTCCCCTGGGGAGTTCAGTTGTACCCAAAGCCTTCCTCTGGGGGCACTTTTGGATGGGCGAATTAGGCTTTTAATGCATTTTCTGGGGCCCGAGTTTTCAGTCGACTGCCAGGCGGGCCAGGGCTATATTTAGGGTTGCTGTGAAAGAGCGAATACGGAGGGTCCAGTTGCATGTGGGGCTGCGTTAAGGCTCCCCTGGGGAGTTCAGTTGTATCCAAAGCCTTCCTTTGGGGGCACTTCTGGATGGGTGAATGGGGCTTGAAACGCATTTTCTGGAGCCCGAGTTTTCAGTCTTCTGCCATGGTGGCTAGGGGTATATTTAGGGTTGCTCGTAAACAGTGAACAAGGAGGGTCCAGTTGCATGTGGGGCTGCATAAAGGCTCCCCTGGGGAGTTCAGTTGTACCCAAAGCCTTCCTCTGGGGGCACTTTTGGATGGGCGAATGGGGCTTGTAGCACGTTTTCTGGGGCCCGATTTTTCAGTCGTCTGCCATGCTGGCAAGGGTTATATTTACGGTTGCTGTAAAGAGCGAACACGGAGGGTCCAGCTGCATGTGGGGCTGCGTAAAGGCTCCCCTGGGGAGTTAAGATGTACCCAAAGCCTTCCTTTGGAGGCACTTTTGGGTGGGCGAATGGGGCTCGTAACACATTTTCTGTGGCCCGAGTTTTCAGACGACTGACAGGCGTGCCAGGGCTATATATAGGCTTGGGGTGAAAGAGTGAACCCGGAGGGTCCAGTTGCATGTGGGGCTGCATAAAGGCTCCCCTGGGGAGTTCACTTGTACCCAAAGCCTTCCTTTGGGGGCACTTCTGGATGGGTGAATGGGGCTTGAAACGCTTTTTCTGTGGCCCGAGTTTTCAGTTTTTTGCCATGCTGGCTAGTGTTATATTTAGGGTTGCTTGTAAACAGCGAACACGGGGGGTCCAGTTGCGTATGGGCCTGCATAAAGGCTCCCCTGGGGAGTTCACTTGTACCCAAAGCCTTCCTTTGGGGGCACTTCTGGATGGGCGAAAGGGGCTCGATACGCTTTTTCTGTGGCCCGAGTTTCCAGTCTTCTGCCATGCTGGCTAGGGTTATATTTAGGGTTGCTGTAAAGAGCGAACACGGAGGGTCCAGTTGCATGTGGGGCTGCGTTAAGGCTCCCCTGGGGAGTTCAGTTGTACCCAAAGCCTTCCTCTGGGGGCACTTTTGGATGGGCGAATTAGGCTTTTAATGCATTTTCTGGGGCCCGAGTTTTCAGTCGACTGCCAGGCGGTCCAGGGCTATATTTAGGGTTGCTCTGAAAGAGTGAATACGGAGGGTCCAGTTGCATGTGGGGCTGCATAAAGGCTCCCCTGGGGAGTTCACTTGTACGCAAAGCCTTCCTTTGGGGGCACTTCTGGATGGGTGAATGGGGCTTGAAACACATTTTCTGGAGCCCGAGTTTTCAGTCTTCTGCCATGGTGGCTAGGGTTATATTTAGGGTTGCTCGTAAACAGTGAACAAGAAGGGTCCTGTTGCATGTGGGGCTGCGTAAAGGCTCCCCTGGGGAGTTCAGTTGTACCCAAAGCCTTCCTTTGGGGGCACTTCTGGATGGGTGAATGGGGCTTGAAACACATTTTCTGTGGCCCGAGTTTCCAGTCTTCTGCCATGCTGGCTAGGGTTATATTTAGGGTTGCTCGTAAACAGTGAACAAGAAGGGTCCTGTTGCATGTGGGGCTGCATAAAGGCTCCCCTGGGGAGTTCACTTGTACCCAAAGCCTTCCTTTGGGGGCACTTCTGGATGGGTGAATGGGGCTTGAAACACATTTTCTGTGGCCCGAGTTTCCAGTCTTCTGCCATGCTGGCTAGGGTTATATTTAGGGTTGCTCGTAAACAGTGAACAAGAAGGGTCCTGTTGCATGTGGGGCTGCGTAAAGGCTCCCCTGGGGAGTTCAGTTGTACCCAAAGCCTTCCTCTGGGGGCACTTTTGGATGGGCGAATTAGGCTTTTAATGCCTTTTCTGGGGCCCGAGTTTTCAGTCGACTGCCAGGCGGGCCGGGGTTTATTTAGGGTTGCTGTGAAAGAGCGAATACGGAGGGTCCAGTTGCATGTGGGGCTGCGTTAAGGCTCCCCTGGGGAGTCCAGTTGTACCCAAAGCCTTCCTTTGGGGGCACTTTTGGATGGGCGAATGGGGCTTGTAGCACGTTTTCTGGTGCCCGATTTTTCAGTCGTCTGCCATGCTGGCAAGGGTTATATTTAGGGTTGCTTTGAAAGAGCGAATACGGAGGGTCCTGTTGCATGTGGGGCTGCATAAAGGCTCCCCTGGGGAGTTCACTTGTACCCAAAGCCTTCCTTTGGGGGCACTTCTGGATGGGCGAAAGGGGCTTGAAACGCTTTTTCTGTGGCCCGAGTTTTCAGTCTTCTGCCATGGTGGCTAGGGTTATATTTAGGGTTGCTTGTAAACAGCGAACACGGGGGGTCCAGTTGCGTATGGGCCTGCATAAAGGCTCCCCTGGGGAGTTCAGTTGTACCCAAAGCCTTCCTTTGGGGGCACTTTTGGATGGTCGAATGGGGCTTGTAGCACGTTTTCTGGGGCCCGATTTTTCAGTCGTCTGCGGTGCGGTCCAGGGTTATATTTAGGGTTGCTGTGAAAGAGCGAATACGGAGGGTCCAGTTGCATGTGGGGCTGAGTAAAGGCTCCCCTGGGGAGTTCAGTTGTACCCAAAGCCTTTCTCTGGGGGCACTTTTGGATGGGCGAATTAGGCTTTTAATGCTTTTTCTGTGGCCCGAGTTTTCAGTCGACTGCCAGGCGGGCCAGGGCTATATTTAGGGTTGCTCGTAAACAGTGAACAAGGAGGGTCCAGTTTCATGTGGGGCTGCGTAAAGGCTCCCCTGGGGAGTTCACTTGTACCCAAAGCCTTCCTCTGGGAGCACTTTTGGATGGTCCAAGGGGAATCGCAATGCGTTTTCTGAGGCCCGCTTTTTCAGTCTTCTCCCATTGCGCCGAGGGTTATATTTAGGCTTGCGGTGAAAGAGTGAACCCGGAGGGTCCAGTTGCATGTGGGGCTGCGTAAAGGCTCCCCTGGGGAGTTCAGTTGTACCCAAAGCCTTCCTTTGGGGGCACTTCTGGATGGGTGAATGGGGCTTGAAACGCATTTTCTGGAGCCCGAATTTTCAGTCTTCTGCCATGGTGGCTAGGGGTATATTTAGGGTTGCTCGTAAACAGTGAACAAGGAGGGTCCAGTTGCATGTGGGGCTGCATAAAGGCTCCCCTGGGGAGTTCAGATGTACCCAAAGCCTTCCTCTGGGGGCACTTTTGGATGGGCGAATTAGGCTTTTAATGCATTTTCTGGGGCCCGAGTTTTCAGTCGACTGCCAGGCGGGCCAGGGCTATATTTAGGGTTGCGGTGAAAGAGTGAACCCGGAGGGTCTAGTTGCATGTGGGGCTGCATAAAGGCTCCCCTGGGGAGTTCAGTTGTACCCAAAGCCTTCCTTTGGGGGCACTTCTGGATGGGTGAATGGGGCTTGAAACGCTTTTTCTGTGGCCCGAGTTTTCAGTTTTCTTCCATGCTGGCTAGTGTTATATTTAGGGTTGCTTGTAAACAGCGAACACGAGGGGTCCAGTTGCGTATGGGCCTGCATAAAGGCTCCCCTGGGGAGTTCACTTGTACCCAAAGCCTTCCTTTGGGGGAACTTTTGGATGGTCGAATGGGGCTTGTAGCACATTTTCTGGGGCCCGATTTTTCAGTCGTCTGCCATGCGGGCCAAGGATTTATTTAGGGTTGCTGTGAAAGAGCGAATACGGAGGGTCCAGTTGCATGTGGGGCTGCATAAAGGCTCCCCTGGGGAGTTCACTTGTACCCAAAGCCTTCCTTTGGGGGCACTTCTGGATGGGCGAAAGGGGCTTGAAACGCTTTTTCTGTGGCCCGAGTTTTTAGTCTTCTGCCATGCTGGCTAGGGTTATATTTAGGGTTGCTGTAAAGAGCGAACACGGAGGGTCCAGTTGCATGTGGGGCTGCGTAAAGGCTCCCCTGGGGAGTCCAGTTGTACCCAAAGCCTTCCTTTGGGAGCACTTTTGGATGGTCCAAGAGGAATCGCAATGCGTTTTCTGAGGCCCGCTTTTTCAGTCTTCTCCCATTGCGCCGAGGGCTATATTTAGGCTTGCGGTGAAAGAGTGACCCCGGAGGGTCCAGTTGCATGTGGGGCTGCATAAAGGCTCCCCTGGGGAGTTCACTTGTACCCAAAGCCTTCCTTTAAGGGCACTTCTGGATGGGTGAATGGGGCTTGAAACGCATTTTCTGGAGCCCGAGTTTTCAGTCTTCTGCCATGCTGGCTAGGGGTATATCTAGGGTTGCTCGTAAACAGTGAACAAGGAGGGTCCAGTTGCATGTGGGGCTGCATAAAGGCTCCCCTGGGGAGTTCAGATGTACCCAAAGCCTTCCTTTGGGGGCACTTTTGGATGGGCGAATGGGGCTCGTAACACATTTTCTGTGGCCCGAGCTTTCAGTCGACTGCCAGGCGTGCAAGGGCTATATTTAGGCTTGCGGTGAAAGAGTGAACCCGGAGGGTCCAGTTGCATGTGGGGCTGCATAAAGGCTCCCCTGGGGAGTTCACTTGTACCCAAAGCCTTCCTTTGGGGGCACTTCTGGATGGGCGAAAGGGGCTTGAAACGCTTTTTCTGTGGCCCGAGTTTTTAGTCTTCTGCCATGCTGGCTAGGGTTATATTTAGGGTTGCTGTAAAGAGCGAACACGGAGGGTCCAGTTGCATGTGGGGCTGCGTAAAGGCTCCCCTGGGGAGTTCAGTTGTACCCAAAGCCTTCCTCTGGGGGCACTTTTGGATGGGCGAATTAGGCTTTTAATGCATTTTCTGGGGCCCGAGTTTTCAGTCGACTGCCAGACGGGCCAGGGCTATATTTAGGGTTGCTGTGAAAGAGCGAATACGGAGGGTCCAGTTGCATGTGGGGCTGCGTTAAGGCTCCCCTGGGGAGTCCAGTTGTACCCAAAGCCTTCCTTTGGGAGCACTTTTGGATGGTCCAAGGGGAATCGCAATGCGTTTTCTGAGGCCCGCTTTTTCAGTCTTCTCCCATTGCGCCGAGGGCTATATTTAGGCTTGCGGTGAAAGAGTGACCCCGGAGGGTCCAGTTGCATGTGGGGCTGCATAAAGGCTCCCCTGGGGAGTTCAGTTGTACCCAAAGCCTTCCTTTAAGGGCACTTCTGGATGGGTGAATGGGGCTTGAAACGCATTTTCTGGAGCCCGAGTTTTCAGTCTTCTGCCATGCTGGCTAGTGTTATATTTAGGGTTGCTCGTAAACAGTGAACAAGGAGGGTCCAGTTGCATGTGGGGCTGCATAAAGGCTCCCCTGGGGAGTTCAGTTGTACCCAAAGCCTTCCTCTGGGGGCACTTCTGGATGGGCGAAAGGGGCTTGAAACGCTTTTTCTGTGGCCCGAGTTTTCAGTCTTCTGCCATGCTGGCTAGGGTTATATTTAGGGTTGCTGTAAAGAGCGAACACGGAGGGTCCAGTTGCATGTGGGGCTGCGTAAAGGCTCCCCTGGGGAGTTCAGATGTACCCAAAGCCTTCCTTTGGGGGCACTTTTGGATGGGCGAATGGGGCTCGTAACACATTTTCTGTGGCCCGAGCTTTCAGTCGACTGCCAGGCGTGCAAGGGCTATATTTAGGCTTGCGGTGAAAGAGTGAACCCGGAGGGTCCAGTTGCATGTGGGGCTGCATAAAGGCTCCCCTGGGGAGTTCACTTGTACCCAAAGCCTTCCTTTGGGGGCACTTTTGGATGGTCGAATGGGGCTTGTAGCACTTTTTCTGTGGCCCGAGTTTTCAGTCTTCTGCCATGCTGGCTAGGGTTATATTTAGGGTTGCTGTAAAGAGCGAACACGGAGGGTCCAGTTGCATGTGGGGCTGCGTAAAGGCTCCCCTGGGGAGTTCAGTTGTACCCAAAGCCTTCCTTTGGGGGCACTTTTGGATGGTCGAATGGGGCTTGTAGCACGTTTTCTGTGGCCCGAGTTTTCAGTCGTCTGCGGTGCGGTCCAGGGTTATATTTAGGCTTGCTGTGAAAGAGTGAATACGGAGGGTCCAGTTGCATGTGGGGCTGCGTTAAGGCTCCCCTGGGGAGTCCAGTTGTACCCAAAGCCTTCCTTTGGGAGCACTTTTGGATGGTCCAAGGGGAATCGCAATGCGTTTTCTGAGGCCCGCTTTTTCAGTCTTCTCCCATTGCGCCGAGGGTTATATTTAGGCTAGCGGTGAAAGAGTGAACCCGGAGGGTCCAGTTGCATGTGGGGCTGCATAAAGGCTCCCCTGGGGAGTTCACTTGTACCCAAAGCCTTCCTTTGGGGGCACTTCTGGATGGGTGAATGGGGCTTGAAACGCATTTTCTGGAGCCCGAGTTTTCAGTCTTCTGCCATGCTGGCTAGTTTTATATTTAGGGTTGCTCGTAAACAGTGAACAAGGAGGGTCCAGTTGCATGTGGGGCTGCGTAAAGGCTCCCCTGGGGAGTTCAGATGTACCCAAAGCCTTCCTCTGGGGGCACTTTTGGATGGGCGAATTAGGCTCGTAACAAATTTTCTGGGGCCCGAGTTTTCAGTCGACTGCCAGGCGGGCCAGGGTTATATTTCGGCTTGCGGTGAAAGAGTGAACCCGGAGGGTCCAGTTGCATGTGGGGCTGCATAAAGGCTCCCCTGGGGAGTTCAGTTGTACCCAAAGCCTTCCTTTGGGGGCACTTCTGGATGGGTGAATGGGGCTTGAAACGCTTTTTCTGTGGCCCGAGTTTTCAGTTTTCTGCCATGCTGGCTAGTGTTATATTTAGGGTTGCTTGTAAACAGCGAACACGAGGGGTCCAGTTGCGTATGGGCCTGCATAAAGGCTCCCCTGGGGAGTTCACTTGTACCCAAAGCCTTCCTCTGGGGGCACTTTTGGATGGGCGAATTAGGCTCGTAACAAATTTTCTGGGGCCCGAGTTTTCAGTCGACTGCCAGGCGGGCCAGGGTTATATTTCGGCTTGCGGTGAAAGAGTGAACCCGGAGGGTCCAGTTGCATGTGGGGCTGCATAAAGGCTCCCCTGGGGAGTTCAGTTGTACCCAAAGCCTTCCTTTGGGGGCACTTCTGGATGGGTGAATGGGGCTTGAAACGCTTTTTCTGTGGCCCGAGTTTTCAGTTTTCTGCCATGCTGGCTAGTGTTATATTTAGGGTTGCTCGTAAAGAGTGAACAAGGAGGGTCCAGTTGCATGCGGGGCTGCATAAAGGCTCCCCTGGGGAGTTCACTTGTACCCAATGCCTTCCTTTGGGGGCACTTCTGGATGGGCGAAAGGGGCTTGAAACGCTTTTTCTGTGGCCCGAGTTTTTAGTCTTCTGCCATGCTGGCTAGGGTTATATTTAGGGTTGCTGTAAAGAGCGAACACGGAGGGTCCAGTTGCATGTGGGGCTGCGTAAAGGCTCCCCTGGGGAGTTCAGTTGTACCCAAAGCCTTCCTCTGGGGGCACTTTTGGATGGGCGAATTAGGCTTTTAATGCATTTTCTGGGGCCCGAGTTTTCAGTCGACTGCCAGACGGGCCAGGGCTATATTTAGGGTTGCTGTGAAAGAGCGAATACGGAGGGTCCAGTTGCATGTGGGGCTGCGTTAAGGCTCCCCTGGGGAGTCCAGTTGTACCCAAAGCCTTCCTTTGGGAGCACTTTTGGATGGTCCAAGGGGAATCGCAATGCGTTTTCTGAGGCCCGCTTTTTCAGTCTTCTCCCATTGCGCCGAGGGCTATATTTAGGCTTGCGGTGAAAGAGTGACCCCGGAGGGTCCAGTTGCATGTGCGGCTGCATAAAGGCTCCCCTGGGGAGTTCAGTTGTACCCAAAGCCTTCCTTTGGGGGCACTTCTGGATGGGTGAATGGGGCTTGAAACGAATTTTCTGGAGCCCGAGTTTTCAGACTTCTGCCATGGTGGCTAGTTTTATATTTAGGGTTGCTCGTAAACAGTGAACAAGGAGGGTCCAGTTGCATGTGGGGCTGCATAAAGGCTCCCCTGGGGAGTTCACTTGTACCCAAAGCCTTCCTTTGGGGGCACTTCTGGATGGGCGAAAGGGGCTTGAAACGCTTTTTCTGTGGCCCGAGTTTTCAGTCTTTTGCCATGCTGGCTAGGGTTTTATTTAGGGTTGCTGTAAAGAGCGAACCCGGAGGGTCCAGTTGCATGTGGGGCTGCGTAAAGGCTCCCCTAGGGAGTTCAGATGTACCCAAAGCCTTCCTTTGGGGGCACTTTTGGATGGTCGAATGGGGCTTGTAGCACGTTTTCTGGGGCCCGATTTTTCAGTCGTCTGCCAGGCGGGCCAGGGCTATATTTAGGGTTGCTGTGAAAGAGTGAACCCGGAGGGTCCAGTTGCATGTGGGGCTACATAAAGGCTCCCCTGGGGAGTTTAGTTGTACCCAAAGACTTCCTTTGGAGGCACTTTTGGATGGGCGAATGGGGCTCGTAACTCATTTTCTGTGGCCCGAGCTTTCAGTCGACTGCCAGGCGTGCTAGGGCTATATTTAGGGTTGCTGTAAAGAGCGAACACGGAGGGTCCAGTTGCATGTGGGACTGCGAAAAGGCTCACCTGGGGAGTTCAGTTGTACCCAAAGCCTTCCTCTGGGGGCACTTTTGGATGGGCGAATTAGGCTTTTAATGCATTTTCTGGGGACCGAGTTTTCAGTCGACTGCCAGACGGGCCAGGGCTATATTTAGGGTTGCTGTGAAAGAGCGAATACGGAGGGTCCAGTTGCATGTGGGGCTGCGTAAAGGCTCCCCTGGGGAGTCCAGTTGTATCCAAAGCCTTCCTTTGGGAGCACTTTTGGATGGTCCAAGGGGAATCGCAATGCGTTTTCTGAGGCCCGCTTTTTCAGCCTTCTCCCATTGCGCCGAGGGTTATATTTAGGCTAGCGGTGAAAGAGTGAACCCGGAGGGTCCAGTTGCATGTGGGGCTGCATAAAGGCTCCCCTGGGGAGTTCACTTGTACACAAAGCCTTCCTTTGGGGGCACTTCTGGATGGGTGAATGGGGCTTGAAACGCATTTTCTGGAGCCCGAGTTTTCAGTCTTCTGCCATGGTGGCTAGTTTTATATTTAGGGTTGCTCGTAAACAGTGAACAAGGAGGGTCCAGTTGCATGTGGGGCTGCATAAAGGCTCCCCTGGGGAGTTCAGATGTACCCAAAGCCTTCCTCTGGGGGCACTTTTGGATGGGCGAATTAGGCTCGTAACAAATTTTCTGGGGCCCGATTTTTCAGTCGACTGCCAGGCGGGCCAGGGCTATATTTAGGGTTGCGGTGAAAGAGTGAACCCGGAGGGTCCAGTTGCATGTGGGGCTGCATAAAGGCTCCCCTGGGGAGTTCAGTTGTACCCAAAGCCTTCCTTTGGGGGCACTTCTGGATGGGTGAATGGGGCTTGAAACGCTTTTTCTGTGGCCCGAGTTTTCAGTTTTCTGCCATGCTGGCTAGTGTTATATTTAGGGTTGCTTGTAAACAGCGAACACGAGGGGTCCAGTTGCATATGGGCCTGCATAAAGGCTCCCCTGGGGAGTTCACTTGTACCCAGAGCCTTCCTTTGGGGGAACTTTTGGATGGTCGAATGGGGCTTGTAGCACATTTTCTGGGGCCCGATTTTTCAGTCGTCTGCCATGCGGGCCAAGGATTTATTTAGGGTTGCTGTGAAAGAGCGAATACGGAGGGTCCAGTTGCATGTGGGGCTGCATAAAGGCTCCCCTGGGGAGTTCACTTGTACCCAATGCCTTCCTTTGGGGGCACTTCTGGATGGGCGAAAGGGGCTTGAAACGCTTTTTCTGTGGCCCGAGTTTTTAGTCTTCTGCCATGCTGGCTAGGGTTATATTTAGGGTTGCTGTAAAGAGCGAACACGGAGGGTCCAGTTGCATGTGGGGCTGCGTAAAGGCTCCCCTGGGGAGTTCACTTGTACCCAAAGCCTTCCTCTGGGGGCACTTTTGGATGGGCGAATTAGGCTTTTAATGCATTTTCTGGGGCCCGAGTTTTCAGTCGACTGCCAGACGGGCCAGGGCTATATTTAGGGTTGCTGTGAAAGAGCGAATACGGAGGGTCCAGTTGCATGTGGGGCTGCGTTAAGGCTCCCCTGGGGAGTCCAGTTGTACCCAAAGCCTTCCTTTGGGAGCACTTTTGGATGGTCCAAGGGGAATCGCAATGCGTTTTCTGAGGCCCGCTTTTTCAGTCTTCTCCCATTGCGCCGAGGGCTATATTTAGGCTTGCGGTGAAAGAGTGACCCCGGAGGGTCCAGTTGCATGTGCGGCTGCATAAAGGCTCCCCTGGGGAGTTCAGTTGTACCCAAAGCCTTCCTTTAAGGGCACTTCTGGATGGTTGAATGGGGCTTGAAACGCATTTTCTGGAGCCCGAGTTTTCAGACTTCTGCCATGGTGGCTAGGGGTATATTTAGGGTTGCTCGTAAACAGTGAACAAGGAGGGTCCAGTTGCATGTGGGGCTGCATAAAGGCTCCCCTGGGGAGTTCAGATGTACCCAAAGCCTTCCTTTGGGGGCACTTCTGGATGGGCGAAAGGGGCTTGAAACGCTTTTTCTGTGGCCCGAGTTTTCAGTCTTTTGCCATGCTGGCTAGGGTTATATTTAGGGTTGCTGTAAAGAGCGAACACGGAGGGTCCAGTTGCATGTGGGGCTGCGTAAAGGCTCCCCTAGGGAGTTCAGATGTACCCAAAGCCTTCCTTTGGGGGCACTTTTGGATGGTCGAATGGGGCTTGTAGCACGTTTTCTGGGGCCCGATTTTTCAGTCGTCTGCGGTGCGATCCAGGGTTATATTTAGGGTTGCTGTGAAAGAGCGAACCCGGAGGGTCCAGTTGCATGTGGGGCTGCAAAAAGGCTCCCCTGGGGAGTTCACTTGTACCCAAAGCCTTCCTTTGGGGGCACTTCTGGATGGGTGAATGGGGCTTGAAACGCTTTTTCTGTGGCCCGAGTTTTCAGTTTTCTGCCATGCTGGCTAGTGTTATATTTAGGGTTGCTTGTAAACAGCGAATACGGGGGGTCCAGTTGCGTATGGGCCTGCATAAAGTCTCCCCTGGGGAGTTCAGTTGTACCCAAAGCCTTCCTCTGGGGGCACTTTTGGATGGGCGAATTAGGCTTTTAACGCATTTTCTGGGGCCCGAGTTTTCAGTCGTCTGCCAGGCGGGCCAGGGCTATATTTAGGGTTGCTGTGAAAGAGTGAACCCGGAGGGTCCAGTTGCATGTGGGGCTACATAAAGGCTCCCCTGGGGAGTTCACTTGTACCCAAAGCCTTCCTTTGGAGGCACTTTTGGATGGGCGAATGGGGCTCGTAACTCATTTTCTGTGGCCCGAGCTTTCAGTCGACTGCCAGGCGTGCTAGGGCTATATTTAGGGTTGCTGTAAAGAGCGAACACGGAGGGTCCAGTTGCATGTGGGACTGCGAAAAGGCTCACCTGGGGAGTTCAGTTGTACCCAAAGCCTTCCTCTGGGGGCACTTTTGGATGGGCGAATTAGGCTTTTAATGCATTTTCTGGGGACCGAGTTTTCAGTCGACTGCCAGACGGGCCAGGGCTATATTTAGGGTTGCTGTGAAAGAGCGAATACGGAGGGTCCAGTTGCATGTGGGGCTGCGTTAAGGCTCCCCTGGGGAGTCCAGCTGTATCCAAAGCCTTCCTTTGGGAGCACTTTTGGATGGTCCAAGGGGAATCGCAATGCGTTTTCTGAGGCCCGCTTTTTCAGCCTTCTCCCATTGCGCCGAGGGTTATATTTAGGCTAGCGGTGAAAGAGTGAACCCGGAGGGTCCAGTTGCATGTGGGGCTGCATAAAGGCTCCCCTGGGGAGTTCATTTGTACCCAAAGCCTTCCTTTGGGGACACTTCTGGATGGGTGAATGGGGCTTGAAACACTTTTTCTGTGGCCCGAGTTTTCAGTTTTCTGCCATGCTGGCTAGTGTTATATTTAGGGTTGCTTGTAAACAGCGAACACGGGGGGTCCAGTTGCGTATGGGCCTGCATAAAGTCTCCCCTGGGGAGTTCAGTTGTACCCAAAGCCTTCCTTTGGGGGCACTTTTGGATGGTCGAATGGGGCTTGTAGCACGTTTTCTGGGGCCCGATTTTTCAGTCGTCTACCATGCTGGCTACGGATATATTTAGGGTTGCTTTAAAGAGAGAACACGGAGGGTCCAGTTGCATGTGGGGCTGCGTAAAGGCTCCCCTGGGGAGTTCAGTTGTACCCAAAGCCTTCCTTTGGGGGCACTTTTGGATGGGCGAATGGGGCTCGTAACACATTTTCTGTGGCCCGAGCTTTCAGTCGACTGCCAGGCGTGCTAGGGCTATATTTAGGCTTGCGGTGAAAGAGTAAACCCGGAGGGTCCAGTTGCATGTGGGGCGGAATAAAGGCTCCCCTGGGGAGTTCAGTTGTACCCAAAGCCTTCCTTTGGGGGCACTTCTGGATGGGCGAAAGTGCCTTGAAACGCTTTTTCTGTGGCCCGAGTTTTCAGTCTTCTGCCATGCTGGCTAGGGTTATATTTAGGGTTGCGGTGAAAGAGTGAACCCGGAGGGTCCAGTTGCATGTGGGGCTGCATAAAGGCTCACCTGGGGAGTTCAGATGTACCCAAAGCCTTCCTTTGGAGGCACTTCTGGATGGGAGAATGGGGCTCGTAACACATTTTCTGTGGCCCGAGCTTTCAGTTTTCTGCCATGCTGGCTAGTTTTATATTTAGGGTTGCTTGTAAACAGCGAACACGGGGGGTCCAGTTGCGTATGGGCCTGCATAAAGTCTCCCCTGGGGAGTTCAGTTGTACCCAAAGCCTTCCTCTGGGGGCACTTTTGGATGGGCGAATTAGGCTTTTAATGCATTTTCTGGGGCCCGAGTTTTCAGTCGACTGCCAGGCGGGCCAGGGCTATATTTAGGGTTGCTGTGAAAGAGCGAATACGGAGGGTCCAGTTGCATGTGGGGCTGCGTTAAGGCTCCCCTGGGGAGTCCAGTTGTATCCAAAGCCTTCCTTTGGGAGCACTTTTGGATGGTCCAAGGGGAATCGCAATGCGTTTTCTGAGGCCCGCTTTTTCAGTCTTCTCCCATTGCGCCGAGGGCTATATTTAGGCTTGCGGTGAAAGAGTGAACCCGGAGGGTCCAGTTGCATGTGGGGCTGCGTAAAGGCTCCCCTGGGGAGTTCACTTGTACCCAAAGCCTTCCTTTGGGGGCACTTCTGGATGGGTGAATGGGGCTTGAAACGCATTTTCTGGAGCCCGAATTTTCAGTCTTCTGCCATGGTGGCTAGAGGTATATTTAGGGTTACTCGTAAACAGTGAAAAAGGAGCGTCCAGTTGCATGTGGGGCTGCATAAAGGCTCCCCTGGGGAGTTCAGATGTACCCAAAGCCTTCCTCTGGGGGCACTTTTGGATGGGCGAATTAGGCTTTTAACGCATTTTCTGGGGCCCGAGATTTCAGTCGACTGCCAGGCGGGCCAGGGTTATATTTAGGGTTGCTGTAAAGAGTGAACCCGGAGGGTCCAGTTGCATGTGGGGCTGCATAAAGGCTCCCCTGGGGAGTTCAGTTGTACCCAAAGCCTTCCTTTGGGGGCACTTCTGGATGGGCGAAAGGGGCTTGAAACGCTTTTTCTGTGGCCTGAGTTTTCAGACTTCTGCCATGCTGGCTAGGGTTATATTTAAGGTTGCTGTAAAGAGCGAACCCGGAGGGTCCAGTTGCATGTGGGGCTGCGTAAAGGCTCCCCTGGGGAGTTCAGTTGTACCCAAAGCCTTCCTCTGGGGGCACTTTTGGATGGGCGAATTAGGCTTTTAATGCATTTTCTGGGGACCGAGTTTTCAGTCGACTGCCAGGCGGGCCAGGGCTATATTTAGGGTTGCTGTGAAAGAGCGAATACGGAGGGTCCAGTTGCATGTGGGGCTGCGTTAAGGCTCCCCTGGGGAGTCCAGTTGTACCCAAAGCCTTCCTTTGGGACCACTTTTGGATGGTCCAAGGGGAATCGCAATGCGTTTTCTGAGGCCCGATTTTCAGTCTTCTCCCATTGCGCCGAGGGGTATATTTAGGCTTGCGGTGAAACAGTGAACCCGGAGGGTCCAGTTGCATGTGGGGCTGCATAAAGGCTCCCCTGGGGAGTTCAGTTGTACCCAAAGCCTTCCTTTGGGGGCACTTCTGGATGGGTGAATGGGGCTTGAAACGCATTTTCTGGAGCCCGAATTTTCAGTCTTCTGCCATGGTGGCTAGGGGTATATTTAGGGTTGCTCGTAAACAGTGAACAAGGAGGGTCCAGTTGCATGTGGGGCTGCATAAAGGCTCCCCTGGGGAGTTCAGATGTACCCAAAGCCTTCCTCTGGGGGCACTTTTGGATGGGCGAATTAGGCTTTTAACGCATTTTCTGGGGCCCGAGCTTTCAGTCGACTGCCAGGCGTGCTAGGGCTATATTTAGGCTTGCGGTGAAAGAGTGAACCCGGAGGGTCCAGTTGCATGTGGGGCTGCATAAAGGCTCCCCTGTGGAGTTCACTTGTACCCAAAGCCTTCCTTTGGGGGCACTTCTGGATGGGTGAATGGGGCTTTTAACGCATTTTCTGGAGCCCGAGTTTTCAGTCTTCTTCCATGCTGGCTAGGGGTATATTTAGGGTTGCTCGTAAACAGTGAACAAGGAGGGTCCAGTTGCATGTGGGGCTGCGTTAAGGCTCCCCTGGGGAGTTCAGTTGTACCCAAAGCCTTCCTTTGGGGGCACTTTTGGATGGTCCAATGGGAATCGCAATGCGTTTTCTGAGGCCCGCTTTTTCAGTCTTCTCCCATTGCGCTGAGGCTTATATTTAGGCTTGCGGTGAAAGAGTGAACCCGGAGGGTCCAGTTGCATGTGGGGCGGCATAAAGGCTCCCCTGGGGAGTTCACTTGTACCCAAAGCCTTCCTTTGGGGGCACTTCTGGATGGGTGAATGGGGCTTGAAACGCATTTTCTGGAGCCCGAATTTTCAGACTTCTGCCATGGTGGCTAGGGGTATATTTAGGGTTACTCGTAAACAGTGAACAAGGAGGGTCCAGTTGCATGTGGGGCTGCATAAAGGCTCCCCTGGGGAGTTCAGTTGTACCCAAAGCCTTCCTCAGGGGGCACTTCTGGATGGCGAAAGGGGCTTGAAACGCTTCTTCTGTGGCCCGAGTTTTCAGTCTTCTGCCATGCTGGCTAGGGGTATATTTAGGGTTGCTCGTAAACAGTGAACAAGGAGGGTCCAGTTGCATGTGGGGCTGCATAAAGGCTCCCCTGGGGAGTTCAGTTGTACCCAAAGCCTTCCTCTGGGGGCACTTTTGGATGGGCGAATTAGGCTTTTAACAGTTTTTCTGGGGCCCGAGTTTTCAGTCGACTGCCAGGCGGGCCAGGGCTATATTTAGGGTTGCTGTGAAAGAGCGAATACGGAGGGTCCAGTTGCATGTGGGGCTGCGTAAAGGCTCCGCTGGGGAGTTCACTTGTACCCAAAGCCTTCCTCTGGGGGCACTTTTGGATGGGCGAATTAGGCTTTTAACGCATTTTCTGGGGCCCGAGTTTTCAGTCGACTGCCAGGCGGGCCAGGGCTATATTTAGGGTTGCTGTGAAAGAGCGAATACGGAGGGTCCAGTTGCATGTGGGGCTGCATAAAGGCTCCCCTGGGGAGTTCAGTTGTACCCAAAGCCTTCCTTTGGGGGCACTTCTGGATGGGCGAAAGGGGCTTGAAACGCTTTTTCTATGCCCCTGTTTTCAGTCTTCTGCCATGCTGGCTAGGGTTATATTTAGGGTTGCTGTAAAGAGCGAACACGGAGGGTCCAGTGGCATGTGGGGCTGCATAAAGGCTCCACTGGGGAGTTCAGATGTACCCAAAGCCTTCCTTTGTTGGCACTTTTGGATTGGCGAATGGGGCTCGTAACATATTTTCTGTGGCCCGAGTTTCAGTATACTGCCAGGCGTGCAAGGGATATATTTAGGGTTGCTGTGAAAGAGTAAAGCCGGAGGGTCCAGTTGCATGTGGGGCTGCATAAAGGCTCCCCTGGGGAGTTCACTTGTACCCAAAGCCTTCCTTTGTGGGCACTTCTGGATGGGTGAATGGGGCTTGAATCGCTTTTTCTGTGGCCCGAGTTTTCAGTTTTCTGCAATGTTGCTAGGGTTATATTTAGGGTTGCTTGTAAACAGAGAACACGGGGGGTCCAGTTGCGTATGGGCCTGCATAAAGTCTCCACTGGGGAGTTCAGTTGTACCCAAAGCCTTCCTTTGGGGGCACTTTTGGATGGTCGAATGGGGATTGTAGCACGTTTTCTGGGGCCCGAGTTTTCAGTCGTCTGCCATGCGGGCCAGGGTTATATTTAGGCTTGCGGTGAAAGAGTGAACCTGGAGGGTCCAGTTGCATGTGGGGCTGCATAAAGGCTCCCCTGGGGAGTTCACTTGTACCCAAAGCCTTCCTTTGGGGGCACTTCTGGATGGGTGAATGGGGCTTGAAACGCATTTTCTGGAGCCCGAATTTTCAGTCTTCTGCCATGCTGGCTAGGGGTATATTTAGGGTTGCTCGTAAACAGTGAACAAGGAGGGTCCAGTTGCATGTGGGGCTGCATAAAGGCTCCCCTGGGGAGTTCACTTGTACCCAAAGCCTTCCTTTGGGGGCACTTCTGGATGGGCGAAAGGGGCTTGAAACGCTTTTTCTGTGGCCCGAGTTTTCAGTCTTTTGCCATGCTGGCTAGGGTTATATTTAGGGTTGCTGTAAAGAGCGAACCCGGAGGATCCAGTTGCATGTGGGGCTGCGTAAAGGCTCCCCTGGGGAGTTCACTTGTACCCAAAGCCTTCCTTTGGGGGCACTTTTGGATGGGCGAATGGGGCTCGTAACACATTTTCTGTGGCCCGAGCTTTCAGTCGACTGCCAGGCGTGCTAGGGCTATATTCAGGCTTGCGGTGAAAGAGTGAACCCGGAGGGTCCAGTTGCATGTGGGGCTGCATAAAGGCTCCCCTGGGGAGTTCAGTTGTACCCAAAGCCTTCCTTTGGGGGCACTTCTGGATGGGTGAATGGGGCTTGAAACGCATTTTCTGGAGCCCGAATTTTCAGTCTTCTGCCATGGTGGCTAGGGGTATATTTAGGGTTGCTCGTAAACAGTGAACACGGAGGGTCCAGTTGCATGTGGGGCTGCGTAAAGGCTCCCCTGGGGAGTTCACTTGTACCCAAATCCTTCCTTTGGGGGCACTTCTGGATGGGCGAAAGGGGCTTGAAACGCTTTTTCTGCGGCCCGAGTTTTCAGTCTTTTGCCATGCTGGCTAGGGTTATATTTAGGGTTGCTGTAAAGAGCGAACACGGAGGGTCCAGTTGCATGTGGGGCTGCGTAAAGGCTCCCCTGGGGAGTTCAGATGTACCCAAAGCCTTCCTTTGGGGGCACTTTTGGATGGGCGAATGGGGCTCGTAACACATTTTCTGTGGCCCGAGCTTTCAGTCGACTGCCAGGCGTGCTAGGGCTATATTTAGGCTTGCGGTGAAAGAGTGAACCCGGAGGGTCCAGTTGCATGTGGGGCTGCATAAAGGCTCCCCTGGGGAGTTCAGTTGTACCCAAAGCCTTCCTTTGGGGGCACTTCTGGATGGGTGAATGGGGCTTGAAACGCATTTTCTGGAGCCTGAGTTTTCAGTCTTCTGCCATGCTGGCTAGGGGTATATTTAGGGTTGCTCGTAAACAGTGAACAAGGAGGGTCCAGTTGCATGTGGGGCTGCGTAAAGGCTCCCCTGGGGAGTTCACTTGTACCCAAAGCCTTCCTTTGGGGGCACTTCTGGATGGGCGAAAGGGGCTTGAAACGCTTTTTCTGCGGCCCGAGTTTTCAGTCGACAGCCAGGCGGGCCAGGGCTATATTTAGGGTTGCTGTGAAAGAGCGAATACGGAGGGTCCAGTTGCATGTGGGGCTGCGTTAAGGCTCCCCTGGGGAGTCCAGTTGTACCCAAAGCCTTCCTTTGGGACCACTTTTGGATGGTCCAAGGGGAATCGCAATGCGTTTTCTGAGGCCCGCTTTTTCAGTCTTCTCCCATTGCGCCGACGGCTATATTTAGGCTTGCGGTGAAAGAGTGACCCCGGAGGGTCCAGTTGCATGTGGGGCTGCATAAAGGCTCCCCTGGGGAGTTCAGTTGTACCCAAAGCCTTCCTTTGGGGGCACTTCTGGATGGGTGAATGGGGCTTGAAACGCATTTTCTGGAGCCCGAATTTTCAGTCTTCTGCCATGGTGGCTAGTTTTATATTTAGGGTTGCTCGTAAACAGTGAACAAGGAGGGTCCAGTTGCATGTGGGGCTGCATAAAGGCTCCCCTGGGGAGTTCAGATGTACCCAAAGCCTTCCTCTGGGGGCACTTTTGGATGGGCGAATTAGGCTTTTAACGCATTTTCTGGGGCCCGAGCTTTCAGTCGACTGCCAGGCGTGCTAGGGCTATATTTAGGCTTGCGGTGAAAGAGTGAACCCGGAGGGTCCAGTTGCATGTGGGGCTGCATAAAGGCTCCCCTGTGGAGTTCACTTGTACCCAAAGCCTTCCTTTGGGGGCACTTCTGGATGGGTGAATGGGGCTTTTAACGCATTTTCTGGAGCCCGAGTTTTCAGTCTTCTGCCATGCTGGCTAGGGGTATATTTAGGGTTGCTCGTAAACAGTGAACAAGGAGGGTCCAGTTGCATGTGGGGCTGCGTTAAGGCTCCCCTGGGGAGTTCAGTTGTACCCAAAGCCTTCCTTTGGGGGCACTTTTGGATGGTCCAATGGGAATCGCAATGCGTTTTCTGAGGCCCGCTTTTTCAGTCTTCTCCCATTGCGCTGAGGCTTATATTTAGGCTTGCGGTGAAAGAGTGAACCCGGAGGGTCCAGTTGCATGTGGGGCTGCATAAAGGCTCCCCTGGGGAGTTCACTTGTACCCAAAGCCTTCCTTTGGCGGCACTTCTGGATGGGTGAATGGGGCTTGAAACGCATTTTCTTGAGCCCGAATTTTCAGACTTCTGCCATGGTGGCTAGGGGTATATTTAGGGTTGCTCGTAAACAGTGAACAAGGAGGGTCCAGTTGCATGTGGGGCTGCATAAAGGCTCCCCTGGGGAGTTCAGTTGTACCCAAAGCCTTCCTCAGGGGGCACTTCTGGATGGCGAAAGGGGCTTGAAACGCTTCTTCTGTGGCCCGAGTTTTCAGTCTTCTGCCATGCTGGCTAGGGGTATATTTAGGGTTGCTCGTAAACAGTGAACAAGGAGGGTCCAGTTGCATGTGGGGCTGCGTAAAGGCTCCCCTGGGGAGTTCAGTTGTACCCAAAGCCTTCCTCTGGGGGCACTTTTGGATGGGCGAATTAGGCTTTTAACAGTTTTTCTGGGGCCCGAGTTTTCAGTCGACTGCCAGGCGGGCCAGGGCTATATTTAGGGTTGCTGTGAAAGAGCGAATACGGAGGGTCCAGTTGCATGTGGGGCTGCGTAAAGGCTCCGCTGGGGAGTTCACTTGTACCCAAAGCCTTCCTCTGGGGGCACTTTTGGATGGGCGAATTAGGCTTTTAACGCATTTTCTGGGGCCCGAGTTTTCAGTCGACTGCCAGGCGGGCCAGGGCTATATTTAGGGTTGCTGTGAAAGAGCGAATACGGAGGGTCCAGTTGCATGTGGGGCTGCATAAAGGCTCCCCTGGGGAGTTCAGTTGTACCCAAAGCCTTCCTTTGGGGGCACTTCTGGATGGGCGAAAGGGGCTTGAAACGCTTTTTCTATGCCCCTGTTTTCAGTCTTCTGCCATGCTGGCTAGGGTTATATTTAGGGTTGCTGTAAAGAGCGAACACGGAGGGTCCAGTGGCATGTGGGGCTGCATAAAGGCTCCACTGGGGAGTTCAGATGTACCCAAAGCCTTCCTTTGTTGGCACTTTTGGATTGGCGAATGGGGCTCGTAACATATTTTCTGTGGCCCGAGTTTCAGTCTACTGCCAGGCGTGCAAGGGATATATTTAGGGTTGCTGTGAAAGAGTAAAGCCGGAGGGTCCAGTTGCATGTGGGGCTGCATAAAGGCTCCCCTGGGGAGTTCACTTGTACCCAAAGCCTTCCTTTGTGGGCACTTCTGGATGGGTGAATGGGGCTTGAATCGCTTTTTCTGTGGCCCGAGTTTTCAGTTTTCTGCAATGTTGCTAGGGTTATATTTAGGGTTGCTTGTAAACAGAGAACACGGGGGGTCCAGTTGCGTATGGGCCTGCATAAAGTCTCCACTGGGGAGTTCAGTTGTACCCAAAGCCTTCCTTTGGGGGCACTTTTGGATGGTCGAATGGGGATTGTAGCACGTTTTCTGTGGCCCGAGTTTTCAGTCGTCTGCCATGCGGGCCAGGGTTATATTTAGGCTTGCGGTGAAAGAGTGAACCTGGAGGGTCCAGTTGCATGTGGGGCTGCATAAAGGCTCCCCTGGGGAGTTCACTTGTACCCAAAGCCTTCCTTTGGGGGCACTTCTGGATGGGTGAATGGGGCTTGAAACGCATTTTCTGGAGCCCGAATTTTCAGTCTTCTGCCATGCTGGCTAGGGGTATATTTAGGGTTGCTCGTAAACAGTGAACAAGGAGGGTCCAGTTGCATGTGGGGCTGCATAAAGGCTCCCCTGGGGAGTTCACTTGTACCCAAAGCCTTCCTTTGGGGGCACTTCTGGATGGGCGAAAGGGGCTTGAAACGCTTTTTCTGTGGCCCGAGTTTTCAGTCTTTTGCCATGCTGGCTAGGGTTATATTTAGGGTTGCTGTAAAGAGCGAACCCGGAGGATCCAGTTGCATGTGGGGCTGCGTAAAGGCTCCCCTGGGGAGTTCACTTGTACCCAAAGCCTTCCTTTGGGGGCACTTTTGGATGGGCGAATGGGGCTCGTAACACATTTTCTGTGGCCCGAGCTTTCAGTCGACTGCCAGGCGTGCTAGGGCTATATTCAGGCTTGCGGTGAAAGAGTGAACCCGGAGGGTCCAGTTGCATGTGGGGCTGCATAAAGGCTCCCCTGGGGAGTTCAGTTGTACCCAAAGCCTTCCTTTGGGGCACTTCTGGATGGGTGAATGGGGCTTGAAACGCATTTTCTGGAGCCCGAATTTTCAGTCTTCTGCCATGGTGGCTAGGGGTATATTTAGGGTTGCTCGTAAACAGTGAACACGGAGGGTCCAGTTGCATGTGGGGCTGCGTAAAGGCTCCCCTGGGGAGTTCACTTGTACCCAAATCCTTCCTTTGGGGGCACTTCTGGATGGGCGAAAGGGGCTTGAAACGCTTTTTCTGCGGCCCGAGTTTTCAGTCTTTTGCCATGCTGGCTAGAGTTATATTTAGGGTTGCTGTAAAGAGCGAACACGGAGGGTCCAGTTGCATGTGGGGCTGCGTAAAGGCTCCCCTGGGGAGTTCAGATGTACCCAAAGCCTTCCTTTGGGGGCACTTTTGGATGGGCGAATGGGGCTCGTAACACATTTTCTGTGGCCCGAGCTTTCAGTCGACTGCCAGGCGTGCTAGGGCTATATTTAGGCTTGCGGTGAAAGAGTGAACCCGGAGGGTCCAGTTGCATGTGGGGCTGCATAAAGGCTCCCCTGGGGAGTTCAGTTGTACCCAAAGCCTTCCTTTGGGGGCACTTCTGGATGGGTGAATGGGGCTTGAAACGCATTTTCTGGAGCCTGAGTTTTCAGTCTTCTGCCATGCTGGCTAGGGGTATATTTAGGGTTGCTCGTAAACAGTGAACAAGGAGGGTCCAGTTGCATGTGGGGCTGCGTAAAGGCTCCCCTGGGGAGTTCACTTGTACCCAAAGCCTTCCTTTGGGGGCACTTCTGGATGGGCGAAAGGGGCTTGAAACGCTTTTTCTGCGGCCCGAGTTTTCAGTCGACAGCCAGGCGGGCCAGGGCTATATTTAGGGTTGCTGTGAAAGAGCGAATACGGAGGGTCCAGTTGCATGTGGGGCTGCGTTAAGGCTCCCCTGGGGAGTCCAGTTGTACCCAAAGCCTTCCTTTGGGACCACTTTTGGATGGTCCAAGGGGAATCGCAATGCGTTTTCTGAGGCCCGCTTTTTCAGTCTTCTCCCATTGCGCCGACGGCTATATTTAGGCTTGCGGTGAAAGAGTGACCCCGGAGGGTCCAGTTGCATGTGGGGCTGCATAAAGGCTCCCCTGGGGAGTTCAGTTGTACCCAAAGCCTTCCTTTGGGGGCACTTCTGGATGGGTGAATGGGGCTTGAAACGCATTTTCTGGAGCCCGAATTTTCAGTCTTCTGCCATGGTGGCTAGTTTTATATTTAGGGTTGCTCGTAAACAGTGAACAAGGAGGGTCCAGTTGCATGTGGGGCTGCATAAAGGCTCCCCTGGGGAGTTCAGATGTACCCAAAGCCTTCCTCTGGGGGCACTTTTGGATGGGCGAATTAGGCTTTTAACGCATTTTCTGGGGCCCGAGCTTTCAGTCGACTGCCAGGCGTGCTAGGGCTATATTTAGGCTTGCGGTGAAAGAGTGAACCCGGAGGGTCCAGTTGCATGTGGGGCTGCATAAAGGCTCCCCTGTGGAGTTCACTTGTACCCAAAGCCTTCCTTTGGGGGCACTTCTGGATGGGTGAATGGGGCTTTTAACGCATTTTCTGGAGCCCGAGTTTTCAGTCTTCTGCCATGCTGGCTAGGGGTATATTTAGGGTTGCTCGTAAACAGTGAACAAGGAGGGTCCAGTTGCATGTGGGGCTGCGTTAAGGCTCCCCTGGGGAGTTCAGTTGTACCCAAAGCCTTCCTTTGGGGGCACTTTTGGATGGTCCAATGGGAATCGCAATGCGTTTTCTGAGGCCCGCTTTTTCAGTCTTCTCCCATTGCGCTGAGGCTTATATTTAGGCTTGCGGTGAAAGAGTGAACCCGGAGGGTCCAGTTGCATGTGGGGCTGCATAAAGGCTCCCCTGGGGAGTTCACTTGTACCCAAAGCCTTCCTTTGGCGGCACTTCTGGATGGGTGAATGGGGCTTGAAACGCATTTTCTTGAGCCCGAATTTTCAGACTTCTGCCATGGTGGCTAGGGGTATATTTAGGGTTGCTCGTAAACAGTGAACAAGGAGGGTCCAGTTGCATGTGGGGCTGCATAAAGGCTCCCCTGGGGAGTTCAGTTGTACCCAAAGCCTTCCTCAGGGGGCACTTCTGGATGGCGAAAGGGGCTTGAAACGCTTCTTCTGTGGCCCGAGTTTTCAGTCTTCTGCCATGCTGGCTAGGGGTATATTTAGGGTTGCTCGTAAACAGTGAACAAGGAGGGTCCAGTTGCATGTGGGGCTGCGTAAAGGCTCCCCTGGGGAGTTCAGTTGTACCCAAAGCCTTCCTCTGGGGGCACTTTTGGATGGGCGAATTAGGCTTTTAACAGTTTTTCTGGGGCCCGAGTTTTCAGTCGACTGCCAGGCGGGCCAGGGCTATATTTAGGGTTGCTGTGAAAGAGCGAATACGGAGGGTCCAGTTGCATGTGGGGCTGCGTAAAGGCTCCGCTGGGGAGTTCACTTGTACCCAAAGCCTTCCTCTGGGGGCACTTTTGGATGGGCGAATTAGGCTTTTAACGCATTTTCTGGGGCCCGAGTTTTCAGTCGACTGCCAGGCGGGCCAGGGCTATATTTAGGGTTGCTGTGAAAGAGCGAATACGGAGGGTCCAGTTGCATGTGGGGCTGCATAAAGGCTCCCCTGGGGAGTTCAGTTGTACCCAAAGCCTTCCTTTGGGGGCACTTCTGGATGGGCGAAAGGGGCTTGAAACGCTTTTTCTATGCCCCTGTTTTCAGTCTTCTGCCATGCTGGCTAGGGTTATATTTAGGGTTGCTGTAAAGAGCGAACACGGAGGGTCCAGTGGCATGTGGGGCTGCATAAAGGCTCCACTGGGGAGTTCAGATGTACCCAAAGCCTTCCTTTGTTGGCACTTTTGGATTGGCGAATGGGGCTCGTAACATATTTTCTGTGGCCCGAGTTTCAGTCTACTGCCAGGCGTGCAAGGGATATATTTAGGGTTGCTGTGAAAGAGTAAAGCCGGAGGGTCCAGTTGCATGTGGGGCTGCATAAAGGCTCCCCTGGGGAGTTCACTTGTACCCAAAGCCTTCCTTTGTGGGCACTTCTGGATGGGTGAATGGGGCTTGAATCGCTTTTTCTGTGGCCCGAGTTTTCAGTTTTCTGCAATGTTGCTAGGGTTATATTTAGGGTTGCTTGTAAACAGAGAACACGGGGGGTCCAGTTGCGTATGGGCCTGCATAAAGTCTCCACTGGGGAGTTCAGTTGTACCCAAAGCCTTCCTTTGGGGGCACTTTTGGATGGTCGAATGGGGATTGTAGCACGTTTTCTGGGGCCCGAGTTTTCAGTCGTCTGCCATGCGGGCCAGGGTTATATTTAGGCTTGCGGTGAAAGAGTGAACCTGGAGGGTCCAGTTGCATGTGGGGCTGCATAAAGGCTCCCCTGGGGAGTTCACTTGTACCCAAAGCCTTCCTTTGGGGGCACTTCTGGATGGGTGAATGGGGCTTGAAACGCATTTTCTGGAGCCCGAATTTTCAGTCTTCTGCCATGCTGGCTAGGGGTATATTTAGGGTTGCTCGTAAACAGTGAACAAGGAGGGTCCAGTTGCATGTGGGGCTGCATAAAGGCTCCCCTGGGGAGTTCACTTGTACCCAAAGCCTTCCTTTGGGGGCACTTCTGGATGGGCGAAAGGGGCTTGAAACGCTTTTTCTGTGGCCCGAGTTTTCAGTCTTTTGCCATGCTGGCTAGGGTTATATTTAGGGTTGCTGTAAAGAGCGAACCCGGAGGATCCAGTTGCATGTGGGGCTGCGTAAAGGCTCCCCTGGGGAGTTCACTTGTACCCAAAGCCTTCCTTTGGGGGCACTTTTGGATGGGCGAATGGGGCTCGTAACACATTTTCTGTGGCCCGAGCTTTCAGTCGACTGCCAGGCGTGCTAGGGCTATATTCAGGCTTGCGGAAAAGAGTGAACCCGGAGGGTCCAGTTGCATGTGGGGCTGCATAAAGGCTCCCCTGGGGAGTTCAGTTGTACCCAAAGCCTTCCTTTGGGGCACTTCTGGATGGGTGAATGGGGCTTGAAACGCATTTTCTGGAGCCCGAATTTTCAGTCTTCTGCCATGGTGGCTAGGGGTATATTTAGGGTTGCTCGTAAACAGTGAACACGGAGGGTCCAGTTGCATGTGGGGCTGCGTAAAGGCTCCCCTGGGGAGTTCACTTGTACCCAAATCCTTCCTTTGGGGGCACTTCTGGATGGGCGAAAGGGGCTTGAAACGCTTTTTCTGCGGCCCGAGTTTTCAGTCTTTTGCCATGCTGGCTAGAGTTATATTTAGGGTTGCTGTAAAGAGCGAACACGGAGGGTCCAGTTGCATGTGGGGCTGCGTAAAGGCTCCCCTGGGGAGTTCAGATGTACCCAAAGCCTTCCTTTGGGGGCACTTTTGGATGGGCGAATGGGGCTCGTAACACATTTTCTGTGGCCCGAGCTTTCAGTCGACTGCCAGGCGTGCTAGGGCTATATTTAGGCTTGCGGTGAAAGAGTGAACCCGGAGGGTCCAGTTGCATGTGGGGCTGCATAAAGGCTCCCCTGGGGAGTTCAGTTGTACCCAAAGCCTTCCTTTGGGGGCACTTCTGGATGGGTGAATGGGGCTTGAAACGCATTTTCTGGAGCCTGAGTTTTCAGTCTTCTGCCATGCTGGCTAGGGGTATATTTAGGGTTGCTCGTAAACAGTGAACAAGGAGGGTCCAGTTGCATGTGGGGCTGCGTAAAGGCTCCCCTGGGGAGTTCACTTGTACCCAAAGCCTTCCTTTGGGGGCACTTCTGGATGGGCGAAAGGGGCTTGAAACGCTTTTTCTGCGGCCCGAGTTTTCAGTCGACAGCCAGGCGGGCCAGGGCTATATTTAGGGTTGCTGTGAAAGAGCGAATACGGAGGGTCCAGTTGCATGTGGGGCTGCGTTAAGGCTCCCCTGGGGAGTCCAGTTGTACCCAAAGCCTTCCTTTGGGACCACTTTTGGATGGTCCAAGGGGAATCGCAATGCGTTTTCTGAGGCCCGCTTTTTCAGTCTTCTCCCATTGCGCCGAGGGCTATATTTAGGCTTGCGGTGAAAGAGTGAACCCGGAGGGTCCAGTTGCATGTGGGGCTGCATAAAGGCTCCCCTGGGGAGTTCAGTTGTACCCAAAGCCTTCCTTTGGGGGCACTTCTGGATGGGTGAATGGGGCTTGAAACGCATTTTCTGGAGCCCGAATTTTCAGACTTCTGCCATGGTGGCTAGTTTTATATTTAGGGTTGCTCGTAAACAGTGAACAAGGAGGGTCCAGTTGCATGTGGGGCTGCATAAAGGCTCCCCTGGGGAGTTCAGTTGTACCCAAAGCCTTCCTCAGGGGGCACTTCTGGATGGCGAAAGGGGCTTGAAACGCTTCTTCTGTGGCCCGAGTTTTCAGTCTTCTGCCATGCTGGCTAGGGGTATATTTAGGGTTGCTCGTAAACAGTGAACAAGGAGGGTCCAGTTGCATGTGGGGCTGCATAAAGGCTCCCCTGGGGAGTTCAGCTGTACCCAAAGCCTTCCTCTGGGGGCACTTTTGGATGGGCGAATTAGGCTTTTAACAGTTTTTCTGGGGCCCGAGTTTTCAGTCGACTGCCAGGCGGGCCAGGGCTATATTTAGGGTTGCTGTGAAAGAGCGAATACGGAGGGTCCAGTTGCATGTGGGGCTGCGTAAAGGCTCCGCTGGGGAGTTCACTTGTACCCAAAGCCTTCCTCTGAGGGCACTTTTGGATGGGCGAATTAGGCTTTTAACGCATTTTCTGGGGCCCGAGTTTTCAGTCGACTGCCAGGCGGGCCAGGGCTATATTTAGGGTTGCTGTGAAAGAGCGAATACGGAGGGTCCAGTTGCATGTGGGGCTGCATAAAGGCTCCCCTGGGGAGTTCAGTTGTACCCAAAGCCTTCCTTTGGGGGCACTTCTGGATGGGCGAAAGGGGCTTGAAACGCTTTTTCTATGCCCCTGTTTTCAGTCTTCTGCCATGCTGGCTAGGGTTATATTTAGGGTTGCTGTAAAGAGCGAACACGGAGGGTCCAGTGGCATGTGGGGCTGCATAAAGGCTCCACTGGGGAGTTCAGATGTACCCAAAGCCTTCCTTTGTTGGCACTTTTGGATTGGCGAATGGGGCTCGTAACATATTTTCTGGAGCCTGAGTTTTCAGTCTACTGCCAGGCGTGCAAGGGATATATTTAGGGTTGCTGTGAAAGAGTAAAGCCGGAGGGTCCAGTTGCATGTGGGGCTGCATAAAGGCTCCCCTGGGGAGTTCACTTGTACCCAAAGCCTTCCTTTGTGGGCACTTCTGGATGGGTGAATGGGGCTTGAATCGCTTTTTCTGTGGCCCGAGTTTTCAGTTTTCTGCAATGTTGCTAGGGTTATATTTAGGGTTGCTTGTAAACAGAGAACACGGGGGGTCCAGTTGCGTATGGGCCTGCATAAAGTCTCCACTGGGGAGTTCAGTTGTACCCAAAGCCTTCCTTTGGGGGCACTTTTGGATGGTCGAATGGGGATTGTAGCACGTTTTCTGGGGCCCGAGTTTTCAGTCGTCTGCCATGCGGGCCAGGGTTATATATAGGCTTGCGGTGAAAGAGTGAACCTGGAGGGTCCAGTTGCATGTGGGGCTGCATAAAGGCTCCCCTGGGGAGTTCACTTGTACCCAAAGCCTTCCTTTGGGGGCACTTCTGGATGGGTGAATGGGGCTTGAAACGCATTTTCTGGAGCCCGAATTTTCAGTCTTCTGCCATGCTGGCTAGGGGTATATTTAGGGTTGCTCGTAAACAGTGAACAAGGAGGGTCCAGTTGCATGTGGGGCTGCATAAAGGCTCCCCTGGGGAGTTCACTTGTACCCAAAGCCTTCCTTTGGGGGCACTTCTGGATGGGCGAAAGGGGCTTGAAACGCTTTTTCTGTGGCCCGAGTTTTCAGTCTTTTGCCATGCTGGCTAGGGTTATATTTAGGGTTGCTGTAAAGAGCGAACCCGGAGGATCCAGTTGCATGTGGGGCTGCGTAAAGGCTCCCCTGGGGAGTTCACTTGTACCCAAAGCCTTCCTTTGGGGGCACTTTTGGATGGGCGAATGGGGCTCGTAACACATTTTCTGTGGCCCGAGCTTTCAGTCGACTGCCAGGCGTGCTAGGGCTATATTCAGGCTTGCGGTGAAAGAGTGAACCCGGAGGGTCCAGTTGCATGTGGGGCTGCATAAAGGCTCCCCTGGGGAGTTCAGTTGTACCCAAAGCCTTCCTTTGGGGGCACTTCTGGATGGGTGAATGGGGCTTGAAACGCATTTTCTGGAGCCCGAATTTTCAGTCTTCTGCCATGGTGGCTAGGGGTATATTTAGGGTTGCTCGTAAACAGTGAACACGGAGGGTCCAGTTGCATGTGGGGCTGCGTAAAGGCTCCCCTGGGGAGTTCACTTGTACCCAAATCCTTCCTTTGGGGGCACTTCTGGATGGGCGAAAGGGGCTTGAAACGCTTTTTCTGCGGCCCGAGTTTTCAGTCTTTTGCCATGCTGGCTAGAGTTATATTTAGGGTTGCTGTAAAGAGCGAACACGGAGGGTCCAGTTGCATGTGGGGCTGCGTAAAGGCTCCCCTGGGGAGTTCAGATGTACCCAAAGCCTTCCTTTGGGGGCACTTTTGGATGGGCGAATGGGGCTCGTAACACATTTTCTGTGGCCCGAGCTTTCAGTCGACTGCCAGGCGTGCTAGGGCTATATTTAGGCTTGCGGTGAAAGAGTGAACCCGGAGGGTCCAGTTGCATGTGGGGCTGCATAAAGGCTCCCCTGGGGAGTTCAGTTGTACCCAAAGCCTTCCTTTGGGGGCACTTCTGGATGGGTGAATGGGGCTTGAAACGCATTTTCTGGAGCCTGAGTTTTCAGTCTTCTGCCATGCTGGCTAGGGGTATATTTAGGGTTGCTCGTAAACAGTGAACAAGGAGGGTCCAGTTGCATGTGGGGCTGCGTAAAGGCTCCCCTGGGGAGTTCACTTGTACCCAAAGCCTTCCTTTGGGGGCACTTCTGGATGGGCGAAAGGGGCTTGAAACGCTTTTTCTGCGGCCCGAGTTTTCAGTCGACAACCAGGCGGGCCAGGGCTATATTTAGGGTTGCTGTGAAAGAGCGAATACGGAGGGTCCAGTTGCATGTGGGGCTGCGTTAAGGCTCCCCTGGGGAGTCCAGTTGTACCCAAAGCCTTCCTCTGGGGGCACTTTTGGATGGGCGAATGGGGCTCGTAACACATTTTCTGTGGCCTGAGCTTTCAGTCGACTGCCAGGCGTGCTAGGGCTATATTTAGGCTTGCGGTGAAAGAGTGAACCCGGAGGGTCCAGTTGCATGTGGGGCTGCATAAAGGCTCCCCTGGGGAGTTCACTTGTACCCAAAGCCTTCCTTTGGGGGCACTTCTGGATGGGCGAACGGGGCTTGAAACGCTTTTTCTGGAGCCCGAGTTTTCAGTCTTCTGCCATGCTGGCTAGGGTTATATTTAGGGTTGCTGTAAAGAGCGAACACGGAGGGTCCAGTTGCATGTGGGGCTGCGTAAAGGCTCCGCTGGGGAGTTCAGATGTACCCAAAGCGTTCCTTTGGGGGCACTTTTGGATGGGCGAATGGGGCTCATAACACATTTTCTGTGGCCCGAGCTTTCAGTCGACTGCCAGGCGTGCTAGGGCTATATTTAGGTTTGCGGTGAAAGAGTGAACCCGGAGGGTCCAGTTGCATGTGGGGCTGCATAAAGGCTCCCCTGGGGAGTTCACTTGTACCCAAAGCCTTCCTTTGGGGGCACTTTTGGATGGGTGAATGGGGCTTGAAACGCTTTTTCTGTGGCCCGAGTTTTCAGTCTTTTGCCATGCTGGCTAGGGTTATATTTAGGGTTGCTGTAAAGAGTGAACACGGAGGGTCCAGTTGCGTATGGGCCTGCATAAAGGCTCCCCTGGGGAGTTCAGTTGTACCCAAAGCCTTCCTTTGGGGGCACTTTTGGATGGTCGAATGGGGCTTGAAGCACGTTTACTGGGTCTCGAGTTTCCAGTCGTCTGCCATGCTGGCCAGGGTTATATTTAGGCTTGCGGTGAAAGAGTGAACCCGGAGGGTCCAGTTGCATGTGGGGCTGCATAAAGGCTCCCCTGGGGAGTTCAGATGTACCCAAAGCCTTCCTTTGGGGGCACTTCTGGATGGGCGAAAGGGGCTTGAAACGCTTTTTCTGGAGCCCGAGTTTTCAGTCTTCTGCCATGCTGGCTAGGGTTATATTTAGGGTTGCTGTAACGAGCGAACACGGAGGGTCCAGTTGCATGTGGGGCTGCGTAAAGGCTCCCCTGGGGAGTTCAGATGTACCCAAAGCCTTCCTTTGGGGGCACTTCTGGATGGGTGAATGGGGCTTGAAACGTATTTTCTGGAGCCCGAGTTTTCAGTCTTCTGCCATGGTGGCTAGGGGTATATTTAGGGTTGCTCGTAAACAGTGAACAAGGAGGGTCCAGTTGCATGTGGGGCTGCGTAAAGGCTCCCCTGGGGAGTTCAGATGTACCCAAAGCCTTCCTCTGGGGGCACTTTTGGATGGGCGAATGGGGCTCGTAACACATTTTCTGTGGCCCGAGCTTTCAGTCGACTGCCAGGCGTGCTAGGGCTATATTTAGGCTTGCGGTGAAAGAGTGAACCCAGAGGGTCCAGTTGCATGTGGGGCTGCATAAAGGCTCCCCTGGGGAGTTCACTTGTATCCAAAGCCTTCCTTTGGGGGCACTTCTGGATGGGCGAAAGGGGCTTGAAACGCTTTTTCTGGAGCCCGAGTTTTCAATCTTCTGCCATGCTGGCTAGGGTTATATTTAGTGTTGCTGTAAAGAGCGAACACGGAGGGTCCAATTGCATGTGGGGCTGCGTAAAGGCTCCCCTGGGGAGTTCAGATGTACCCAAAGCCTTCCTTTGGGGGCACTTTTGGATGGGCGAAAGGGGCTCGTAACACATTTTCTGTGGCCCGAGCTTTCAGTCGACTGCCAGGCGTGCTAGGGCTATATTTAGGGTTGCTGTGAAAGAGTGAACCCGGAGGGTCCAGTTGCATGTGGGGCTGCGTAAAGGCTCCCCTGGGGAGTTCACTTGTACCCAAAGCCTTCCTTTGGGGGCACTTCTGGATGGGCGAAATGGGCTTGAAACGCTTTTTCTGGAGCCCGAGTTTTCAGTCCTCTGCCATGCTGGCTAGGTTTATATTTAGGGTTGCTGTAAAGAGCGAACACGGAGGGTCCAGTTGCATGTGGGGCTGCGTAAGGGCTCCCCTGGGGAGTTCAGATGTACCCAAAGCCTTCCTTTGGGGGCACTTTTGCATGGGCGAATGGGGCTCGTAA
This sequence comes from Anas acuta, assembly GCF_963932015.1. Taxonomy (NCBI): domain Eukaryota; kingdom Metazoa; phylum Chordata; class Aves; order Anseriformes; family Anatidae; genus Anas; species Anas acuta. Next base: position 36,512 of record NW_027076139.1, read on the forward strand.
TACATTTTTTGTGGCCCGAGCATTCAGTCGACTGCCAGGTGTGCTAGGGCTATATTTAGGCTTGCGGTGAAAGAGTGAACCCGGAGGGTCCAGTTGCATGTGGGGCTGCGTAAAGGCTCCCCTGGGGAGTTCAGATGTACCCAAAGCCTTCCTCTGGGGGCACTTCTGGATGGGCGAATGGGGCTCGTAACACATTTTCTGTGGCCCGAGCTTTCAGTCGACTGCCAGGCGTGCTAGGGCTATATTTAGGCTTGCGGTGAAAGAGTGAACCAGGAGGGTCCAGTTGCATGTGGGGCTGCATAAAGGCTCCCCTGGGGAGTTCAGTTGTACCCAAAGCCTTCCTTTGGGGCACTTCTGGATGGGCGAAAGGGGCTTGAAACGCTTTTTCTGGAGCCCGAGTTTTCAGTCTTCTGCCATGCTGGCTAGGGTTATATTTGGGGTTGCTGTAAAGAGCGAACACGGAGGGTCCAGTTGCATGTGGGGCTTCGTAAAGGCTCCCCTGGGGAGTTCAGATGTACCCAAAGCGTTCCTTTGGGGACACTTTTGGATGGGCGAATGGGGCTCGTAACACATTTTCCGTGGCCCGAGCTTTCAGTCGACTGCCAGGCGTGCTAGGGTTATATTTTGGCTTGCGGTGAAAGAGTGAACCCGGAGGGTCCAGTTGCATGTGGGGCTGCGTAAAGGCTCCCCTGGGGAGTTCAGATGTACCCAAAGCCTTCCTCTGGGGGCACTTTTGGATGGGTGAATGGGGCTCGTAACACATTTTCTGTGGCCCGAGCTTTCAGTCGACTGCCAGGCGTGCTAGGGCTATATTTAGGCTTGCGGTGAAAGAGTGAACCCGGAGGGTCCAGTTGCATGTGGGGCTGCGTAAAGGCTCCCCTGGGGAGTTCAGTTGTACCCAAAGCCTTCCTTTGGGGGCACTTCTGGTTGGGCGAATTAGGCTTTTAACAGTTTTTCTGAGGCCCGAGTTTTCAGTCTTCTGCCATGCTGGCTAGGGTTATATTTAGGGTTGCTGTAAAGAACGAACACGGAGGGTCCAATTGCATGTGGGGCTGCGTAAAGGCTCCCCTGGGGAGTTCAGATGTACCCAAAGCCTTCCTTTGGGGGCACTTCTGGATGGGTGAATGGGGCTTGAAACGCTTTTTCTGTGGCCCGATTTTTCAGGTTTCTGCCATGCTGGCTAGGGCTATATTTAGGCTTGCTGTGAAAGAGTGAACCCGGAGGGTCCAGTTGCATGTGGGGCTGCATAAAGGCTCCCCTGGGGAGTTCACTTGTACCCAAAGCCTTCCTTTGGGGGCACTTCTGGATGGGTGAATGGGGCTTGAAACGCATTTTCTGGAGCCCGAGTTTTCAGTCTTCTGCCATACTGGCTAGGGTTATATTTAGGGTTGCTCGTAAACAGTGAACAAGGAGGGTCCAGTTGCATGTGGGGCTGCGTAAAGGCTCCCCTGGGGAGTTCACTTGTACCCAAAGCCTTCCTCTGGGGGCACTTTTGGATGGGCGAATTAGGCTTTTAACGCATTTTCTGGGACACGAATTTTCAGTCGACTGCCAGGAGGGCCAGGGCTATATTTAGGGTTGCTGTGAAAGAGTGAACCCGGAGGGTCCAGTTGCATGTTTTGTTGCATAAAGGCTCCCCTGGGGAGTTCAGTTGTACCCAAAGCCTTCCTCTGGGGGCACTTCTGGATGGGCGAAAGGGGCTTGAAACGCTTTTTCTGTGGCCCGAGTTTTCAGTCTTCTGCCCTGCTGGCTGGGGTTATATTTAGGGTTGCTGTAAAGAGCGAACACGGAGGGTCCAGTTGCATGTGGGGCTGCGTAAAGGTTCCCCTGGGGAGTTCAGATGTACCCAAAGCCTTCCTTTGTGGGCACTTTTGGATGGGCGAATTAGGCTTTTAACGCATTTTCTGGGACCCGAATTTTCAGTCGACTGCCAGGCGGGCCAGGGCTATATTTAGGGTTGCTGTGAAAGAGTGAACCCGGAGGGTCCAGTTGCATGTTTTGTTGCATAAAGGCTCCCCTGGGGAGTTCAGTTGTACCCAAAGCCTTCCTTTGGGGGCACTTCTGGATGGGTGAATGGGGCTTGAAACGCTTTTTCCATGGCCCGATTTTTCAGGTTTCTGCCATGCTTGCTAGGGTTATATTTAGGGTTGCTGTAAAGAGCGAACACGGAGGGTCCAGTTGCATGTGGGGCTGCGTAAGGGCTCCTCTGGGGAGTTCAGATGTACCCAAAGCCTTCCTTTGGGGGCACTTTTGGATGGGCGAATGGGGCTCGTAACACATTTTCTGTGGCCCGAGCTTTCAGTCGACTGCCAGGCGTGCTAGGGTTATATTTAGGCTTGCGGTGAAAGAGTGAACCCGGAGGGTCCAGTTGCATGTGGGGTTGCGTAAAGGCTCCCCTGGGGAGTTCAGATGTACCCAAAGCCTTCCTCTGGGGGCACTTTTGGATGGGTGAATGGGGCTCGTAACACATTTTCTGTGGCCCGAGCTTTCAGTCGACTGCCAGGCGTGCTAGGGCTATATTTAGGCTTGCGGTGAAAAAGTGAACCCGGAGGGTCCAGTTGCATGTGGGGCTGCGTAAAGGCTCCCCTGGGGAGTTCAGATGTACCCAAAGCCTTCCTTTGGGGGCACTTCGGGATGGGCGAATTAGGCTTTTAACAGTTTATCTGTGGCCCGAGTTTTCAGTCTTCTGCCATGCTGGCTAGGGTTATATTTAGGGTTGCTGTAAAGAGCGAACACGGAGGGTCCAATTGCATGTGGGGCTGCGTAAAGGCTCCCCTGGGGAGTTCAGATGTACCCAAAGCCTTCCTTTGGGGGCACTTCTGGATGGGTGAATGGGGCTTGAAACGCTTTTTCTGTGGCCCGATTTTTCAGGTTTCTGCCATGCTGGCTAGGGCTATATTTAGGCTTTCGGTGAAAGATTGAACCCGGAGGGTCCAGTTGCATGTGGGGCTGCATAAAGGCTCCCCTGGGGAGTTCACTTGTACACAAAGCCTTCCTTTGGGGGCACTTCTGGATGGGTGAATGTGGCTTGAAACGCATTTTCTGGAGCCCGAGTTTTCAGTCTTCTGCCATGGTGGCTAGGGGTATATTTAGGGTTGCTCTTAAACAGTGAACAAGGAGGGTCCAGTTGCATGTGGGGCTGCGTAAAGGCTCCCCTGGGGAGTTCACTTGTACCCAAAGCCTTCCTCTGGGGGCACTTTTGGATGGGCGAATTAGGCTTTTAACGCATTTTCTGGGACCCGAATTTTCAGTCGACTGCCAGGCGGGCCAGGGCTATATTTAGGGTTGCTGTGAAAGAGTGAACCCGGAGGGTCCACTTGCATGTGGGGCTGCATAAAGGCTCCCCTGGGGAGTTCACTTGTACCCAAAGCCTTGCTTTGGGGGCACTTCTGGATGGGTGAATGGGGCTTGAAACGCATTTTCTGGAGCCCGAGTTTTCAGTCTTCTGCCATGGTGGCTAGGGGTATATTTAGGGTTGCTCGTAAACAGTGAACAAGGAGGGTCCAGTTGCATGTGGGGCTGCGTAAAGGCTCCCCTGGGGAGTTCAGTTGTACCCAAAGCCTTCCTTTGGGGGCACTTTTGGATGGTCGAATGGGGCTTCTAGCACGTTTTCTGGGGCCCGAGTTTTCAGTCGTCTGCCATGCGGGCCAGGGTTATATTTCGGCTTGCGGTGAAAGAGTGAACCCGGAGGGTCCAGTTGCATGTGGGGCTGCATAAAGGCTCCCCTGGGGAGTTCACTTGTACCCAAAGCCTTCCTTTGGGGGCACTTCTGGATGGGCGAAAGGGGCTTGAAACGCTTTTTCTGGAGCCCGAGTTTTCAGTCTTCTGCCATGCTGGCTAGGGTTATATTTAGGGTTGCTGTAAAGAGCGAACACGGAGGGTCCAGTTGCATGTGGGGCTGCATAAAGGCTCCCCTGGGGAGTTCAGATGTACCCAAAGCCTTCCTTTGTGGGCACTTTTGGATGGGCGAATGGGGCTCGAAACACATTTTCTGTGGCCCGAGCTTTCAGTCGACTGCCAGGCGTGCTAGGGCTCTATTTAGGCTTGCGGTGAAAGAGTGAACCCGGAGGGTCCAGTTGCATGTGGGGCTGCGTAAAGGCTCCCCTGGGGAGTTCAGTTGTACCCAAAGCCTTCCTTTGGGGGCACTTCTGGATGGGCGAATGGGGCTCATAACACATTTTCTGTGGCCCCAGCTTTCAGTCGACTGCCAGGCGTGCTAGGGCTATATTTAGGCTTGCGGTGAAAGAGTGAACCCGGAGGGTCCAGTTGCATGTGGGGCTGCATAAAGGCTCCCCTGGGGAGTTCAGTTGTACCCAAAGCCTTCCTTTGGGGGCACTTCTGGATGGGTGAATGGGGCTTGAAACGCTTTTTCCACGGCCCGATTTTTCAGGTTTTTGCCATGCTGGCTAGGGCTATATTTAGGCTTGCGGTGAAAGAGTGAACCCGGAGGGTCCAGTTGCATGTGGGGCTGCATAAAGGCTCCCCTGGGGAGTTCACTTGTACACAAAGCCTTCCTTTGGGGGCACTTCTGGATGGGTGAATGGGGCTTGAAACGCATTTTCTGGAGCCCGAGTTTTCAGTCTTCTGCCATGCTGGCTAGGGGTATATTTAGGGTTGCTCGTAAACAGTGAACAAGGAGGGTCCAGTTGCATGTGGGGTTGCGTAAAGGCTCCCCTGGGGAGTTCAGTTGTACCCAAAGCCTTCCTCTGGGGGCACTTTTGGATGGGCGAATTAGGCTTTTAACGCATTTTCTGGGGCCCGAATTTTCAGTCGACTGCCAGGCGGGCCAGGGCTATATTTAGGGTTGCTGTGAAAGAGTGAACCCGGAGGGTCCAGTTGCATGTTTTGTTGCATAAAGGCTCCCCTGGGGAGTTCAGTTGTACCCAAAGCCTTCCTCTGGGGGCACTTCTGGATGGGCGAAAGGGGCTTGAAATGCTTTTTCTGTGGCCCGAGTTTTCAGTCTTCTGCCCTGCTGGCTGGGGTTATATTTAGGGTTGCTGTAAAGAGCGAACACGGAGGGTCCAGTTGCATGTGGGGCTGCGTAAAGGTTCCCCTGGGGAGTTCAGATGTACCCAAAGCCTTCCTTTGTGGGCACTTTTGGATGGGCGAATGGGGCTCGTAACACGTTTTCTGGGGCCCGAGTTTTAAGTCGTCTGCCATGCGGGCCAGGGTTATATTTCGGCTTGCGGTGAAAGAGTGAACCCGGAGGGTCCAGTTGCATGTGGGGCTGCATAAAGGCTCCCCTGGGGAGTTCACTTGTACCCAAAGCCTTCCTTTGGGGGCACTTCTGGATGGGCGAAAGGGGCTTGAAACGCTTTTTCTGGAGCCCGAGTTTTCAGTCTTCTGCCATGCTGGCTAGTGTTATATTTAGGCTTGCGGTGAAAGAGTGAACCCGGAGGGTCCAGTTGCATGTGGGGCTGCGTAAAGGCTCCCCTGGGGAGTTCAGTTGTACCCAAAGCCTTCCTTTGGGGGCACTTCTGGATGGGCGAATGGGGCTCATAACACATTTTCTGTGGCCCCAGCTTTCAGTCGACTGCCAGGCGTGCTAGGGCTATATTTAGGCTTGCGGTGAAAGAGTGAACCCGGAGGGTCCAGTTGCATGTGGGGCTGCATAAAGGCTCCCCTGGGGAGTTCAGTTGTACCCAAAGCCTTCCTTTGGGGGCACTTCTGGATGGGTGAATGGGGCTTGAAACGCTTTTTCCACGGCCCGATTTTTCAGGTTTTTGCCATGCTGGCTAGGGCTATATTTAGGCTTGCGGTGAAAGAGTGAACCCGGAGGGTCCAGTTGCATGTGGGGCTGCATAAAGGCTCCCCTGGGGAGTTCACTTGTACACAAAGCCTTCCTTTGGGGGCACTTCTGGATGGGTGAATGGGGCTTGAAACGCATTTTCTGGAGCCCGAGTTTTCAGTCTTCTGCCATGCTGGCTAGGGGTATATTTAGGGTTGCTCGTAAACAGTGAACAAGGAGGGTCCAGTTGCATGTGGGGTTGCGTAAAGGCTCCCCTGGGGAGTTCAGTTGTACCCAAAGCCTTCCTCTGGGGGCACTTTTGGATGGGCGAATTAGGCTTTTAACGCATTTTCTGGGGCCCGAATTTTCAGTCGACTGCCAGGCGGGCCAGGGCTATATTTAGGGTTGCTGTGAAAGAGTGAACCCGGAGGGTCCAGTTGCATGTTTTGTTGCATAAAGGCTCCCCTGGGGAGTTCAGTTGTACCCAAAGCCTTCCTCTGGGGGCACTTCTGGATGGGCGAAAGGGGCTTGAAATGCTTTTTCTGTGGCCCGAGTTTTCAGTCTTCTGCCCTGCTGGCTGGGGTTATATTTAGGGTTGCTGTAAAGAGCGAACACGGAGGGTCCAGTTGCATGTGGGGCTGCGTAAAGGTTCCCCTGGGGAGTTCAGATGTACCCAAAGCCTTCCTTTGTGGGCACTTTTGGATGGGCGAATGGGGCTCGTAACACGTTTTCTGGGGCCCGAGTTTTAAGTCGTCTGCCATGCGGGCCAGGGTTATATTTCGGCTTGCGGTGAAAGAGTGAACCCGGAGGGTCCAGTTGCATGTGGGGCTGCATAAAGGCTCCCCTGGGGAGTTCACTTGTACCCAAAGCCTTCCTTTGGGGGCACTTCTGGATGGGCGAAAGGGGCTTGAAACGCTTTTTCTGGAGCCCGAGTTTTCAGTCTTCTGCCATGCTGGCTAGTGTTATATTTAGGGTTGCTGTAACGAGCGAACACGGAGGGTCCAGTTGCATGTGGGGCTGCGTAAAGGCTCCCCTGGGGAGTTCAGATGTACCCAAAGCCTTCCTTTGGGGGCACTTTTGGATGGGCGAATGGGGCTCGTAACACATTTTCTGTGGCCCGAGCTTTCAGTCGACTGCCAGGCGTGCTAGGGCTATATTTAGGCTTGCGGTGAAAGAGTGAACCCGGAGGGTCCAGTTGCATGTGGGGCTGCATAAAGGCTCCCCTGGGGAGTTCAGTTGTACCCAAAGCCTTCCTTTGGGGGCACTTTTGGATTGTCGAATGGGGCTTGTAGCACGTTTTCTGGGGCCCGAGTTTTCAGTCGTCTGCCATGCGGGCCAGGGTTATATTTAGGGTTGCTGTGAAAGAGCGAATACGGAGGGTCCAGTTGCATGTGGGGCTGCGTTAAGGCTCCCCTGGGGAGTCCAGTTGTACCCAAAGCCTTCCTTTGGGGGCACTTTTGGATGGTCCAAGGGGAATCGCAATGCGTTTTCTGAGGCCCGCATTTTCAGTCTTCTCCCATTGCGCCGAGGGATATATTTAGGCTTGCGGTGAAAGAGTGAACCCGGAGGGTCCAGTTGCATGTGGGTCTGCGTTAAGGCTCCCCTGGGGAGTCCAGTTGTACCCAAAGCCTTCCTTTGGGGGCACTTCTGGATGGGTGAAAGGGGCTTGAAACGCTTTTTCTGGAGCCCGAGTTTTAAGTCCTCTGCCATGCTGGCTAGGGTTATATTTAGGGTTGTTGTAAAGAGCGAACACGGAGGGTTCAGTTGCATGTGGGGCTGCGTAAAGGCTCCCCTGGGGAGTTCTGATGTACCTAAAGCCTTCCTTTGGGGGCACTTCTGGATGGGCGAAATGGGCTTGAAACGCTTTTTCTGGAGCCCGAGTTTTAAGTCCTCTGCCATGCTGGCAAGTGTTATATTTAGGGTTGCTTGTAAAAAGCGAACACGGGGAGTCCAGTTGCGTATGGGCCTGCATAAAGGCTCCCCTGGGGAGTTCACTTGTACCCAAAGCCTTCCTTTGGGGGCACTTCTGGATGGGCGAATGGGGCTTGTAGCACGTTTTCTGTGGCCCGAGTTTTCAGTCTTCTGCCATGCTGGCTAGGGTTATATTTAGGGTTGCTGTAAAGAGCGAACACGGAGGGTCCAGTTGCATGTGGGGCTGCGTAAAGGCTCCCCTGGGTGTTCAGATGTACCCAAAGCCTTCCTTTGGGGGCACTTTTGGATGGGCGAATGGGGCTCGTAACACATTTTCTGTGGCCCGAGCTTTCAGTCGACTGCCAGGCGTGCTAGGGCTATATTTAGGCTTGCGGTGAAAGAGTGAACCCGGAGGGTCCAGTTGCATGTGGGGCTGCGTAAAGGCTCCCCTGGGGAGTTCAGATGTACCCAAAGCCTTCCTTTGGGGGCACTTTTGGATGGGCGAATGGGGCTCGTAACACATTTTCTGTGGCCCGAGCTTTCAGTCGACTGCCAGGCGTGCTGGGGGTATATTTAGGCTTGCGGTGAAAGAGTGAACCCGGAGGGTCCAGTTGCATGTGGGGCTGCATAAAGGCTCCCCTGGGGAGTTCACTTGTACCCAAAGCCTTCCTTTGGGGGCACTGCTGGATGGGTGAATGGGGCTTGAAACGCATTTTCTGGAGCCCGAGTTTTCAGTCTTCTGCCATGGTGGCTAGGGGTATATTTAGGGTTGCTCGTAAACAGTGAACAAGGAGGGTCCAGTTGCATGTGGGGCTGCGTAAAGGCTCCCCTGGGGAGTTCAGATGTACCCAAAGCCTTCCTTTGGGGGCACTTTTGGATGGGCGAATGGGGCTCGTAACACATTTTCTGTGGCCCGAGCTTTCAGTCGACTGCCAGGCGTGCTAGGGCTATATTTAGGCTTGCGGTGAAAGAGTGAACCCGGAGGGTCCAGTTGCATGTGGGGCTGCATAAAGGCTCCCCTGGGGAGTTCAGTTGTACCCAAAGCCTTCCTTTGGGGGCACTTTTGGATTGTCGAATGGGGCTTGTAGCACGTTTTCTGGGGCCCGAGTTTTCAGTCGTCTGCCATGCGGGCCAGGGTTATATTTAGGGTTGCTGTGAAAGAGCGAATACGGAGGGTCCAGTTGCATGTGGGGCTGCGTTAAGGCTCCCCTGGGGAGTCCAGTTGTACCCAAAGCCTTCCTTTGGGGGCACTTTTGGATGGTCCAAGGGGAATCGCAATGCGTTTTCTGAGGCCCGCATTTTCAGTCTTCTCCCATTGCGCCGAGGGATATATTTAGGCTTGCGGTGAAAGAGTGAACCCGGAGGGTCCAGTTGCATGTGGGGCTGCGTAAAGGCTCCCCTGGGGAGTTCTGATGTACCTAAAGCATTCCTTTGGGGGCACTTCTGGATGGGCGAAATGGGCTTGAAACGCTTTTTCTGGAGCCCGAGTTTTAAGTCCTCTGCCATGCTGGCTAGGGTTATATTTAGGGTTGCTTGTAAAAAGCGAACACGGGGAGTCCAGTTGCGTATGGGCCTGCATAAAGGCTCCCCTGGGGAGTTCACTTGTACCCAAAGCCTTCCTTTGGGGGCACTTCTGGATGGGCGAATGGGGCTTGTAGCACGTTTTCTGTGGCCCGAGTTTTCAGTCTTCTGCCATGCTGGCTAGGGTTATATTTAGGGTTGCTGTAAAGAGCGAACACGGAGGGTCCAGTTGCATGTGGGGCTGCGTAAAGGCTCCCCTGGGTGTTCAGATGTACCCAAAGCCTTCCTTTGGGGGCACTTTTGGATGGGCGAATGGGGCTCGTAACACATTTTCTGTGGCCCGAGCTTTCAGTCGACTGCCAGGCGTGCTAGGGTTATATTTAGGCTTGCGGTGAAAGAGTGAACCCGGAGGGTCCAGTTGCATGTGGGGCTGCGTAAAGGCTCCCCTGGGGAGTTCAGATGTACCCAAAGCCTTCCTTTGGGGGCACTTTTGGATGGGCGAATGGGGCTCGTAACACATTTTCTGTGGCCCGAGCTTTCAGTCGACTGCCAGGCGTGCTGGGGGTATATTTAGGCTTGCGGTGAAAGAGTGAACCCGGAGGGTCCAGTTGCATGTGGGGCTGCATAAAGGCTCCCCTGGGGAGTTCACTTGTACCCAAAGCCTTCCTTTGGGGGCACTGCTGGATGGGTGAATGGGGCTTGAAACGCATTTTCTGGAGCCCGAGTTTTCAGTCTTCTGCCATGGTGGCTAGGGGTATATTTAGGGTTGCTCGTAAACAGTGAACAAGGAGGGTCCAGTTGCATGTGGGGCTGCGTAAAGGCTCCCCTGGGGATTTCAGATGTACCCAAAGCCTTCCTTTGGGGGCACTTTTGGATGGGCGAATGGGGCTCGTAACACATTTTCTGTGGACCGAGCTTTCAGTCGACTGCCAGGCGGGCCAGGGCTATATTTAGGGTTGCTGTGAAAGAGTGAACCCGGAGGGTCCAGTTGCATGTGGGGCTGCATAAAGGCTCCCCTGGGGAGTTCAGATGTACCCAAAGCCTTCCTTTGGGGGCACTTCTGGATGGGCGAAAGGGGCTTGAAACGCTTTTTCTGTGGCCCGATTTTTCAGTTTTCTGCCATGCTGGCTAGGGTTATATTTAGTGTTGCTTGTATACAGAGAACACGGGGGGTCCAGTTGCATATGGGCCTGCATAAAGGCTCCCCTGGGGAGTTCAGTTGTACCCAAAGCCTTCCTTTGGGGGCACTTTTGGATGGTCGAATGGGGCTTGTAGCACTTTTTCTGTGGCCCGAGTTTTCAGTCGTCTGCCATGCGGGCCAGGGTTATATTTAGGGTTGCTGTGAAACAGTGAACAAGGAGGGTCCAGTTGCATGTGGGGCTGCGTAATGGCTCCCCTGGGGAGTCCAGTTGTACCCAAAGCCTTCCTTTGGGAGCACTTTTGGATGGTCCAAGGGGAATCGCAATGCGTTTTCTGAGGCCCGCTTTTTCAGTCTTCTCCCATTGCGCCGAGGGCTATATTTAGGCTTGCGATGAAAGAGTGAACCCGGACTGTCCAGTTGCATGTGGGTCTCCGTTAAGGCTCCCCTGGGGAGTTCAGATGTACCCAAAGCCTTCCTTTGGGGGCACTTTTGGGTGGGCTAATGTGGCTCGTAACACATTTTCTGTGGCTCAAACTTTCAGTCGACTGCCAGGCGTGGTAGGGCTATATTTAGGGTTGCGGTGAAAGAGTGAACCCGGAGAGTCCAGTTGCATGTGGGGCTGCATAAAGGCTCCCCTGGGGAGTTCACTTGTACCCAAAGCCTTCCTTTGGGGGCACTTCTGGATGGGCGAAAGGGGCTTGAAACGCTTTTTCTGGAGCCCGAGTTTTCAGTCTTCTGCCATGCTGGCTAGGGTTATATTTAGGGTTGCTGTAAAGAGCAAACACGGAGGGTCCAGTTGCATGTGGGGCTGCGTAAGGGCTCCTCTGGGGAGTTCACTTGTACCCAAAGCCTTCCTCTGGGGGCACTTTTGGATGGGCGAATTAGGCTTTTAACAGTTTTTCTGGAGCCCGAGTTTTCAGTCAACTGCCAGGCGGGCCAGAGCTATATTTAGGGTTGCTGTGAAAGAGCGAATACAGAGGGTCCAGTTGCATGTGGGGCTGCATAAAGGCTCCCCTGGGGAGTTCAGTTGTACCCAAAGCCTTCCTTTGGGGGCACTTTTGGATGGGCGAAAGGGGCTTGAAACGCATTTTCTGGAGCCCGAGTTTTCAGTCTTCTGCCATGGTGGCTAGGGGTATATTTAGGGTTGCTCGTAAACAGTGAACAAGGAGGGTCCAGTTGCATGTGGGGCTGCGTAAAGGCTCCCCTGGGGAGTTCACTTGTACCCAAAGCCTTCCTCTGTGGGCACATTTGGATGGGCGAATTAGGCTTTTAACAGTTTTTCTGGGGCCCGAGTTTTCAGTCGACTGCCAGGCGGGCCAGAGCTATATTTAGGGTTGCTGTGAAAGAGCGAATACAGAGGGTCCAGTTGCATGTGGGGCTGCATAAAGGCTCCCCTGGGGAGTTCAGTTGTACCCAAAGCCTTCCTTTGGGGGCACTTTTGGATGGTCGAATGGGGCTTGTAGCACTTTTTCTGTGGCCCGAGTTTTCAGTTTTCTGCCATGCTGGCTAGTGTTATATTTAGGGTTGCTTGTAAAAAGCGAACACGGGGGGTCCAGTTGCGTATGGGCCTGCATAAAGGCTCCCCTGGGGAGTTCAGTTGTACCCAAAGCCTTCCTTTGGGGGCACTTTTGGATGGTCGAATGGGGCTTGTAGCACGTTTTCATGGCCCGAGTTTTCAGTCGTCTGCCATGCTGGCTAGGGTTATATTTAGGGTTGCTGTAAAGAGCGAACACGGAGGGTCCAGTTGCATGTGGGGCTGCGTAAAGGCTCCCCTGGGTGTTCAGATGTACCCAAAGCCTTCCTTTGGGGGCACTTTTGGATGGGCGAATGGGGCTCGTAACACATTTTCTGTGGCCCGAGCTTTCAGTCGACTGCCAGGCGTGCTAGGGCTATATTTAGGCTTGCGGTGAAAGAGTGAACCCGGAGGGTCCAGGTGCATGTGGGGCTGCATAAAGGCTCCCCTGGGGAGTTCACTTGTACACAAAGCCTTCCTTTGGGGGCACTGCTGGATGGGTGAATGGGGCTTGAAACGCATTTTCTGGAGCCCGAGTTTTCAGTCTTCTGCCATGGTGGCTACGGGTATATTTAGGGTTGCTCGTAAACAGTGAACAAGGAGGGTCCAGTTGCATGTGGGGCTGCATAAAGGCTCCCCTGGAGAGTTCAGTTGTACCCAAAGCCTTCCTCTGGGGGCACTTTTGGATGGGCGAATTAGGCTTTTAATGCATTTTCAGGGGCCCGAGTTTTCAGTCGACTGCCAGGCGGGCCAGGGCTATATTTAGGATTGCTGTGAAAGAGCAAATACGGAGGGTCCAGTTGCATGTGGGGCTGCGTAAAGGCTCCCCTGGGGAGTTCACTTGTACCCAAAGCCTTCCTTTGGGGGCACTTTGGGATGGTCCAAGGGGAATCGCAATGCGTTTTCTGAGGCCCGCTTTTTCAGTCTTCTCCCATTGCGCCGAGGGCTATATTTAGGCTTGTGGTCAAAGAGTGAACCCGGAGGGTCCAGTTGCATGTGGGGCTGCATAAAGGCTCCCCTGGGGAGTTCAGTTGTACCCAAAGCCTTCCTTTGGGGGCACTTCTGGATGGGTGAATGGGGCTTGAAACGCTTTTTCTGTGGCCCGAGTTTTCAGTTTTCTGCCATGCTGGCTAGTGTTATATTTAGGGTTCCTTGTAAACAGCGAACACGGAGGGTCCAGTTGCGTATGGGCCTGCATAAAGGCTCCCCTGGAGAGTTCAGTTGTACCCAAGGCCTTCATTTGGGGGCACTTTTGGATGGTCAAATGGGGCTTGTATCACGTTTTCTGGGGCCCGATTTTTCAGTCGTCTGCCATGCGGGCCAGGGTTATATTTAGGGTTGCGGTGAAAGAGCGAATACGGAGGGTCCAGTTGCATGTGGGGCTGCATAAAGGCTCCCCTGGGGAGTTCACTTGTACCCAAAGCCTTCCTTTGGGGGCACTTCTGGATGGGCGAAAGGGGCTTGAAACGATTTTTCTGGAGCCCGAATTTTAAGTCTTCTGCCATGCTGGCTAGGGTTATATTTAGGGTTGCGGTGAAAGAGTGAACCCGGAGGGTCCAGTTGCATGTGGGCTGCGTAAAGGCTCCCCTGGGGAGTTCAGATGTACCCAAAGCCTTCCTTTGGGGGCACTTCTGGATGGGTGAATGGGGCTTGAAACGCATTTTCTGGAGCCCGAGTTTTCAGTCTTCTGCCATGCTGGCTAGGGCTATATTTTGGGTTGCTCGTAAACAGTGAACAAGGAGGGTCCAGTTGCATGTGGGGCTGCGTAAAGGCTCCCCTGGGGAGTTCAGTTGTACCCAAAGCCTTCCTCTGGGGGCACTTTTGGATGGGCGAATGGGGTTCGTAACACATTTTCTGTGGCCCAAGCTTTCAGTCGACTGCCAGGCGTGCTAGGGCTATATTTAGGCTTGCGGTGAAAGAGTGAACCCGGAGGGTCCAGTTGTATGTGGGGCTGCGTAAAGGCTCCCCTGGGGAGTTCAGTTGTACCCAAAGCCTTCCTCTGGGGGCACTTTTGGATGGGCGAATTAGGCTTTTAACAGTTTTTCTGGGGCCCGAGTTTTCAGTCGACTGCCAGGCGGGCCAGGGCTATATTTAGGGTTGCTGTGAAAGAGCAAATACGGAGGGACCCGTTGCATGTGGGGCTGCGTTAAGGCTCCCCTGGGGAGTTCAGTTGTACCCAAAGCCTTCCTCTGGGGGCACTTTTGGATGGGCGAAAGGCGCTTGAAACACTTTTTCTGGAGCCCTAGTTTTCAGTCCTCTGCCATGCTGGCTAGGGTTATATTTAGGGTTGCGGTGAAAGAGTGAACCCGGAGGGTCCAGTTGCATGTGGGGCTGCGTAAAGGCTCCCCTGGGGAGTTCAGATGTACCAAAAGCCTTCCTTTGGGGGCACTTCTGGATGGGCGAATGGGGCTCGTAACAAATTTTCTGTGGACCGAGCTTTCAGTCGACTGCCAGGCGTGCTAGGGCTATCTTTAGGCTTGCGGTGAAAGAGTGATCCCGGAGGGTCCAGTTGCATATGGGGCTGCATAAAGGCTCCCCTGGGGAGTTCACTTGTACCCAAAGCCTTCCTCTGGGGGCACTTCTGGATGGGCGAAAGGGGCTTGAAACGCTTTTTCTGTGGCCCGAGTTTTCAGTCTTCTGCCATGCTGGCTAGGGTTATATTTAGTGTTGCTGTAAAGAGCGAACACGGAGGGTCCAGTTGCATGTGGGGCTGCGTAAAGGCTCCCCTGGGGAGTTCAGATGTACCCAAAGCCTTCCTTTGGGGGCACTTCTGGATGGGTAAATGGGGCTTGAAACGCATTTTCTGGAGCCCGAGTTTTCAGTCTTCTGCCATGGTGGCTACGGGTATATTTAGAGTTGCTCGTAAACAGTGAACAAGGAGGGTCCAGTTGCATGTGGGGCTGCATAAAGGCTCCCCTGCAGAGTTCAGTTGTACCCAAAGCCTTCCTCTGGGGGCACTTTTGGATGGGCGAATTAGGCTTTTAATGCATTTTCTGGGGCACGAGTTTTCAGTCGACTGCCAGGCGGGCCAGGGTTATATTTAGGGTTGCTGTGAAAGAGCGAATACCGAGGGTCCAGTTGCATGTGGGGCTGCATAAAGGCTCCCCTGGGGAGTTCAGTTGTACCCAAAGCCTTCCTTTGGGGGCACTTTTGGATGGTCCAAGGGGAATCGCAATGCGTTTTCTGAGGCCCGCTTTTTCAGTCTTCTGCCATGCTGGCTAGGGTTATATTTAGGGTTGCGGTGAAAGAGTGAACCCGGAGGGTCCAGTTGCATGTGGGCTGCGTAAAGGCTCCCCTGGGGAGTTCAGATGTACCCAAAGCCTTCCTCTGGGGGCACTTCTGGATGGGTGAATGGGGCTTGAAACGCTTTTTCTGTGGCCCGAGTTTTCAGTCTTCTGCCATGCTGGCTAGGGTTATATTTAGGGTTGCTGTAAAGAGCGAACACGGAGGGTCCAGTTGCATGTGGGGCTGCATAAAGGCTCCCCTGGGGAGTTCAGATGTACCCAAAGCCTTCCTTTGGGGGCACTTTGGGATGGTCCAAGGGGAATCGCAATGCGTTTTCTGAGGCCCGCTTTTTCAGTCTTCTCCCATTGCGCCGAGGGCTATATTTAGGCTTGTGGTCAAAGAGTGAACCCGGAGGGTCCAGTTGCATGTGGGGCTGCATAAAGGCTCCCCTGGAGAGTTCAGTTGTACCCAAAGCCTTCCTCTGGGGGCACTTTTGGATGGGCGAATTAGGCTTTTAATGCATTTTCAGGGGCCCGAGTTTTCAGTCGACTGCCAGGCGGGCCAGGGCTATATTTAGGATTGCTGTGAAAGAGCAAATACGGAGGGTCCAGTTGCATGTGGGGCTGCGTAAAGGCTCCCCTGGGGAGTTCAGTTGTACCCAAAGCCTTCCTTTGGGGGCACTTTTGGATGGGCGAAAGGGGCTTGAAACGCATTTTCTGGAGCCCGAGTTTTCAGTCTTCTGCCATGGTGGCTAGGGGTATATTTAGGGTTGCTCGTAAACAGTGAACAAGGAGGGTCCAGTTGCATGTGGGGCTGCGTAAAGGCTCCCCTGGGGAGTTCACTTGTACCCAAAGCCTTCCTCTGTGGGCACTTTTGGATGGGCGAATTAGGCTTTTAACAGTTTTTCTGGGGCCCGAGTTTTCAGTCGACTGCCAGGCGGGCCAGAGCTATATTTAGGGTTGCTGTGAAAGAGCGAATACAGAGGGTCCAGTTGCATGTGGGGCTGCATAAAGGCTCCCCTGGGGAGTTCAGTTGTACCCAAAGCCTTCCTTTGGGGGCACTTTTGGATGGTCGAATGGGGCTTGTAGCACTTTTTCTGTGGCCCGAGTTTTCAGTTTTCTGCCATGCTGGCTAGTGTTATATTTAGGGTTGCTTGTAAAAAGCGAACACGGGGGGTCCAGTTGCGTATGGGCCTGCATAAAGGCTCCCCTGGGGAGTTCAGTTGTACCCAAAGCCTTCCTTTGGGGGCACTTTTGGATGGTCGAATGGGGCTTGTAGCACGTTTTCATGGCCCGAGTTTTCAGTCGTCTGCCATGCTGGCTAGGGTTATATTTAGGGTTGCTGTAAAGAGCGAACACGGAGGGTCCAGTTGCATGTGGGGCTGCGTAAAGGCTCCCCTGGGTGTTCAGATGTACCCAAAGCCTTCCTTTGGGGGCACTTTTGGATGGGCGAATGGGGCTCGTAACACATTTTCTGTGGCCCGAGCTTTCAGTCGACTGCCAGGCGTGCTAGGGCTATATTTAGGCTTGCGGTGAAAGAGTGAACCCGGAGGGTCCAGGTGCATGTGGGGCTGCATAAAGGCTCCCCTGGGGAGTTCACTTGTACACAAAGCCTTCCTTTGGGGGCACTTCTGGATGGGTGAATGGGGCTTGAAACGCATTTTCTGGAGCCCGAGTTTTCAGTCTTCTGCCATGGTGGCTACGGGTATATTTAGGGTTGCTCGTAAACAGTGAACAAGGAGGGTCCAGTTGCATGTGGGGCTGCATAAAGGCTCCCCTGGAGAGTTCAGTTGTACCCAAAGCCTTCCTCTGGGGGCACTTTTGGATGGGCGAATTAGGCTTTTAATGCATTTTCAGGGGCCCGAGTTTTCAGTCGACTGCCAGGCGGGCCAGGGCTATATTTAGGATTGCTGTGAAAGAGCAAATACGGAGGGTCCAGTTGCATGTGGGGCTGCGTAAAGGCTCCCCTGGGGAGTTCACTTGTACCCAAAGCCTTCCTTTGGGGGCACTTTGGGATGGTCCAAGGGGAATCGCAATGCGTTTTCTGAGGCCCGCTTTTTCAGTCTTCTCCCATTGCGCCGAGGGCTATATTTAGGCTTGTGGTCAAAGAGTGAACCCGGAGGGTCCAGTTGCATGTGGGGCTGCATAAAGGCTCCCCTGGGGAGTTCAGTTGTACCCAAAGCCTTCCTTTGGGGGCACTTCTGGATGGGTGAATGGGGCTTGAAACGCTTTTTCTGTGGCCCGAGTTTTCAGTTTTCTGCCATGCTGGCTAGTGTTATATTTAGGGTTCCTTGTAAACAGCGAACACGGAGGGTCCAGTTGCGTATGGGCCTGCATAAAGGCTCCCCTGGAGAGTTCAGTTGTACCCAAGGCCTTCATTTGGGGGCACTTTTGGATGGTCAAATGGGGCTTGTATCACGTTTTCTGGGGCCCGATTTTTCAGTCGTCTGCCATGCGGGCCAGGGTTATATTTAGGGTTGCGGTGAAAGAGCGAATACGGAGGGTCCAGTTGCATGTGGGGCTGCATAAAGGCTCCCCTGGGGAGTTCACTTGTACCCAAAGCCTTCCTTTGGGGGCACTTCTGGATGGGCGAAAGGGGCTTGAAACGATTTTTCTGGAGCCCGAATTTTAAGTCTTCTGCCATGCTGGCTAGGGTTATATTTAGGGTTGCGGTGAAAGAGTGAACCCGGAGGGTCCAGTTGCATGTGGGCTGCGTAAAGGCTCCCCTGGGGAGTTCAGATGTACCCAAAGCCTTCCTTTGGGGGCACTTCTGGATGGGTGAATGGGGCTTGAAACGCATTTTCTGGAGCCCGAGTTTTCAGTCTTCTGCCATGCTGGCTAGGGCTATATTTTGGGTTGCTCGTAAACAGTGAACAAGGAGGGTCCAGTTGCATGTGGGGCTGCGTAAAGGCTCCCCTGGGGAGTTCAGTTGTACCCAAAGCCTTCCTCTGGGGGCACTTTTGGATGGGCGAATGGGGTTCGTAACACATTTTCTGTGGCCCAAGCTTTCAGTCGACTGCCAGGCGTGCTAGGGCTATATTTAGGCTTGCGGTGAAAGAGTGAACCCGGAGGGTCCAGTTGTATGTGGGGCTGCATAAAGGCTCCCCTGGGGAGTTCAGTTGTACCCAAAGCCTTCCTCTGGGGGCACTTTTGGATGGGCGAATTAGGCTTTTAATGCATTTTCTGGGGCACGAGTTTTCAGTCTTCTGCCATGGTGGCTAGGGGTATATTTAGGGTTGCTGTAAAGAGCAAACACGGAGGGTCCAGTTGCATGTGGGGCTGCGTAAAGGCTCCCCTGGGGAGTTCAGTTGTACCCAAAGCCTTCCTCTGGGGGCACTTTTGGATGGGCGAATTAGGCTTTTAACAGTTTTTCTGGGGCCCGAGTTTTCAGTCGACTGCCAGGCGGGCCAGGGCTATATTTAGGGTTGCTGTGAAAGAGCAAATACGGAGGGACCCGTTGCATGTGGGGCTGCGTTAAGGCTCCCCTGGGGAGTTCAGTTGTACCCAAAGCCTTCCTCTGGGGGCACTTTTGGATGGGCGAAAGGCGCTTGAAACGCTTTTTCTGGAGCCCGAGTTTTCAGTCCTCTGCCATGCTGGCTAGGGTTATATTTAGGGTTGCGGTGAAAGAGTGAACCCGGAGGGTCCAGTTGCATGTGGGGCTGCGTAAAGGCTCCCCTGGGGAGTTCAGATGTACCAAAAGCCTTCCTTTGGGGGCACTTCTGGATGGGCGAATGGGGCTCGTAACACATTTTCTGTGGACCGAGCTTTCAGTCGACTGCCAGGCGTGCTAGGGCTATCTTTAGGCTTGCGGTGAAAGAGTGATCCCGGAGGGTCCAGTTGCATATGGGGCTGCATAAAGGCTCCCCTGGGGAGTTCACTTGTACCCAAAGCCTTCCTCTGGGGGCACTTCTGGATGGGCGAAAGGGGCTTGAAACGCTTTTTCTGTGGCCCGAGTTTTCAGTCTTCTGCCATGCTGGCTAGGGTTATATTTAGTGTTGCTGTAAAGAGCGAACACGGAGGGTCCAGTTGCATGTGGGGCTGCGTAAAGGCTCCCCTGGGGAGTTCAGATGTACCCAAAGCCTTCCTTTGGGGGCACTTCTGGATGGGTAAATGGGGCTTGAAACGCATTTTCTGGAGCCCGAGTTTTCAGTCTTCTGCCATGGTGGCTACGGGTATATTTAGAGTTGCTCGTAAACAGTGAACAAGGAGGGTCCAGTTGCATGTGGGGCTGCATAAAGGCTCCCCTGCAGAGTTCAGTTGTACCCAAAGCCTTCCTCTGGGGGCACTTTTGGATGGGCGAATTAGGCTTTTAATGCATTTTCTGGGGCACGAGTTTTCAGTCGACTGCCAGGCGGGCCAGGGTTATATTTAGGGTTGCGGTGAAAGAGTGAACCCGGAGGGTCCAGTTGCATGTGGGCTGCGTAAAGGCTCCCCTGGGGAGTTCAGATGTACCCAAAGCCTTCCTCTGGGGGCACTTCTGGATGGGTGAATGGGGCTTGAAACGCTTTTTCTGTGGCCCGAGTTTTCAGTCTTCTGCCATGCTGGCTAGGGTTATATTTAGTGTTGCTGTAAAGAGCGAACACGGAGGGTCCAGTTGCATGTGGGGCTGCATAAAGGCTCCCCTGGGGAGTTCAGATGTACCCAAAGCCTTCCTTTGGGGGCACTTTTGGATGGGCGAATGGGGCTCGTAACACATTTTCTCTGGCCCGAGCTTTCAGTCGACTGCCGGGCGTGTTAGGGCTATATTTAGGCTTGCGGTGAAAGAGTGAACCCGGAGGGTCCAGTTGCATGTGGGGCTGCATAAAGGCTCCCCTGGGGAGTTCACTTGTACCCAAAGCCTTCCTTTGGGGGCACTTCTGGGTGGGTGAATGGGGCTTGAAACGCTTTTTCTGTGGCCCGATTTTTTAGGTTTCTGCCATGCTGGCTAGGGCTATATTTAGGCTTGCGGTGAAAGAGTGAACCCGGAGGGTCCAGTTGCATGTGGGGCTGCGTAAAGGCTCCCCTGGGGAGTTCAGTTGTACCCAAAGCCTTCCTCTGGGGGCACTTTTGGATGGGCGAATTAGGCTTTTAACAGTTTTTCTGGGGCCCGAGTTTTCAGTCGACTGCCAGGCGGGCCAGGGCTATATTTAGGGTTGCTGTGAAAGAGCAAATACGGAGGGACCCGTTGCATGTGGGGCTGCGTTAAGGCTCCCCTGGGGAGTTCAGTTGTACCCAAAGCCTTCCTCTGGGGGCACTTTTGGATGGACGAAAGGCGCTTGAAACGCTTTTTCTGGAGCCCTAGTTTTCAGTCCTCTGCCATGCTGGCTAGGGTTATATTTAGGGTTGCGGTGAAAGAGTGAACCCGGAGGGTCCAGTTGCATGTGGGGCTGCGTAAAGGCTCCCCTGGGGAGTTCAGATGTACCAAAAGCCTTCCTTTGGGGGCACTTCTGGATGGGCGAATGGGGCTCGTAACACATTTTCTGTGGACCGAGCTTTCAGTCGACTGCCAGGCGTGCTAGGGCTATCTTTAGGCTTGCGGTGAAAGAGTGATCCCGGAGGGTCCAGTTGCATATGGGGCTGCATAAAGGCTCCCCTGGGGAGTTCACTTGTACCCAAAGCCTTCCTCTGGGGGCACTTCTGGATGGGCGAAAGGGGCTTGAAACGCTTTTTCTGTGGCCCGAGTTTTCAGTCTTCTGCCATGCTGGCTAGGGTTATATTTAGTGTTGCTGTAAAGAGCGAACACGGAGGGTCCAGTTGCATGTGGGGCTGCGTAAAGGCTCCCCTGGGGAGTTCAGATGTACCCAAAGCCTTCCTTTGGGGGCACTTCTGGATGGGTAAATGGGGCTTGAAACGCATTTTCTGGAGCCCGAGTTTTCAGTCTTCTGCCATGGTGGCTACGGGTATATTTAGAGTTGCTCGTAAACAGTGAACAAGGAGGGTCCAGTTGCATGTGGGGCTGCATAAAGGCTCCCCTGCAGAGTTCAGTTGTACCCAAAGCCTTCCTCTGGGGGCACTTTTGGATGGGCGAATTAGGCTTTTAACAGTTTTTCTGGGGCCCGAGTTTTCAGTCGACTGCCAGGCGGGCCAGGGCTATATTTAGGGTTGCTGTGAAAGAGCAAATACGGAGGGTCCAGTTGCATGTGGGGCTGCATAAAGGCTCCCCTGGGGAGTTCAGTTGTACCCAAAGCCTTCCTTTGGGGGCACTTTGGGATGGTCCAAGGGGAATCGCAATGCGTTTTCTGAGGCCCGCTTTTTCAGTCTTCTCCCATTGCGCCGAGGGCTATATTTAGGCTTGCGGTGAAAGAGTGAACCCGGAGGGTCCAGTTGCATGTGGGGCTGCATAAAGGCTCCCCTGGGGAGTTCAGTTGTTCCCAAAGCCTTCCTTTGGGGGCACTTCTGGATGGTCAAATGGGGCTTGTATCACGTTTTCTGGGGCCCGAGTTTTCAGTCTTCTGCCATGCTGGCTAGGGATATATTTAGGGTTGCGGTGAAAGAGTGAACCCGGAGAGTCCAGTTGCATGTGGGGCTGCGTAAAGGCTCCCCTGGGGAGTTCAGATGTACCCAAAGCCTTCCTTTGGGGGCACTTCTGGATGGGTGAATGGGGCTTGAAACGCATTTTCTGGAGCCCGAGTTTTCAGTCTTCTGCCATGGTGGCTAGGGGTATATTTAGGGTTGCTCGTAAACAGTGAACAAGGAGGGTCCAGTTGCATGTGGGGCTGCGTAAAGGCTCCCCTGGAGAGTTCAGTTGTACCCAAAGCCTTCCTCTGGGGGCACTTTTGGATGGGCGAATTAGGCTTTTAACAGTTTTTCTGGGGCCCGAGTTTTCAGTCGACTGCCAGGCGGGCCAGGGCTATATTTAGGGTTGTTGCGAAAGAGCAAATACGGAGGGTCCAGTTGCATGTGGGGCTGCGTTAAGGCTCCCCTGGGGAGTTCAGTTGTACCCAAAGCCTTCCTCTGGGGGCACTTTTGGATGGGCAAAAGGGGCTTGAAACGCTTTTTCTGGAGCCCGAGTTTTCAGTCTTCTGCCATGCTGGCTAGGGTTATATTTAGGGTTGCGGTTAAAGAGTGAACCCGGAGGGTCCAGTTGCATGTGGGGCTGCGTAAAGGCTCCCCTGGGGAGTTCAGATGTACCCAAAGCCTTCCTTTGGGGGCACTTCTGGATGGGCGAATGGGGCTCGTAACACATTTTCTGTGGCCCGAGCTTTCAGTCGACTGCCAGGCGTGCTAGGGCTCTATTTAGGCTTGCGGTGAAAGAGTGAACCCGGAGGGTCCAGTTGCATATGGGGCTGCATAAAGGCTCCCCTGGGGAGTTCACTTGTACCCAAAGCCTTCCTCTGGGGGCACTTTTGGATGTGCGAAATAGGCTTTTAATGCATTTTCTGGGGCACGAGTTTTCAGTCGACTGCCATACGGGCCAGGGCTATATTTAGGGTTGCTCTGACAGAGCGAGTACGGAGGGTCCAGTTGCATGTGGGGCTGCGTTAAGGCTCCCCTGGGGAGTCCAGTTGTACCCAAAGCCTTCCTTTGGGAGCACTTTTGGATGGTTCAAGGGGAATCGCAATGCGTTTTCTGAGGCCCGCTTTTTCAGTCTTCTCCCATTGCGCCGAGGGCTATATTTAGGCTTGCGGTGAAAGAGTGAACCCGGAGGGTCCAGTTGCATGTGGGGCTGCATAAAGGCTCCCCTGGGGAGTTCACTTGTACGCAAAACCTTCCTTTGGGGGCACTTCTGGATGGGTGAATAGGGCTTGAAACGCTTTTTCTGTGGCCCGAGTTTTCAGTTTTCTGCCATGCTGGCTAGGGTTATATTTAGGGTTGCTTGTAAAAAGCGAACACGGGGGGTCCAGTTGCGTATGGGCCTGCATAAAGGCTCCCCTGGGGAGTTCACTTGTACCCAAAGCCTTCCTTTGGGGGCACTTTTGGATGGGCGAATGGGGCTCGTAACACATTTTCCGTGGCCCGAGTTTTCAGTCTTCTGCCATGCTGGCTAGGGTTATATTTAGGGTTGCTGTAAAGAGCGAACACGGAGGGTCCAGTTGCATGTGGGGCTGCGTAAAGGCTCCCCTGGGTGTTCAAATGTACCCAAAGCCTTCCTTTGGGGGCACTTTTGGATGGGCGAATGGGGCTCGTAACACATTTTCTGTGGCCCGAGCTTTCAGTCGACTGCCAGGCGTGCTAGGGCTATATTTAGGCTTGCGGTGAAAGAGTGAACCCGGAGGGTCCAGTTGCATGTGGGGCTGCGTAAAGGCTCCCCTGGGGAGTTCACTTGTACGCAAAGCCTTCCTTTGGGGGCACTTCTGGTTGGGCGAAAGGGGCTTGAAACGCTTTTTCTTGAGCCCGAGTTTTCAGTCTTCTGCCATGGAGGCTAGGGGTATATTTAGGGTTGCTCGTAAACAGTGAACAAGGAGGGTCCAGTTGCATGTGGGGCTGCGTTAAGGCTTCCCTGGGGAGTCCAGTTGTACCCAAAGCCTTCCTTTGGGGGCACTTTTGGATGGGCGAATTAGGCTTTTAATGCATTTTCTGGGGACCGAGTTTTCAGTCGAGTGCCAGGCGGGCCAGGGCTATATTTAGGGTTGCTGTGAAAGAGTGAACCCGGAGGGTCCAGTTGCATGTGGGGCTGCATAAAGGCTCCCCTGGGGAGTTCACTTGTACCCAAAGCCTTCCTTTGGGAGCACTTTTGGATGGTCCAAGGGGAATCGCAATGCGTTTTCTGAGGCCCGCTTTTTCAGTCTTCTCCCATTGCGCCGAGGGCTATATTTAGGCTTGCGGTGAAAGAGTGAACCCGGAGGGTCCAGTTGCATGTGGGGCTGCATAAAGGCTCCCCTGGGGAGTTCACTTGTACGCAAAGCCTTCCTTTGGGGGCACTTCTGGATGGGTGAATGGGGCTTGAAACGCTTTTTCTGTGGCCCGAATTTTCAGTTTTCTGCCATGCTGGCTAGGGTTATATTTAGAGTTACTTGTAAAAAGCGAACACGGGGGGTCCAGTTGCGTATGGGCCTGCATAAAGGCTCCCCTGGGGAGTTCACTTGTACCCAAAGCCTTCCTTTGGGGTCACTTTTGGATGGTCGAATGGGGCTTGTAGCATGTTTTCTGTTGCCCGAGTTTTCAGTCTTCTGCCATGCTGGCTAGGGTTATATTTAGGGTTGCTGTAAAGAGCGAACACGGAGGGTCCAGTTGCATGTGGGGCTGCGTAAAGGCTCCCCTGGGTGTTCAGATGTACCCAAAGCCTTCCTTTGGGGGCACTTCTGGATGGGCGAATGGGGCTCGTAACACATTTTCTGTGGCCAGAGCTTTCAGTCGACTGCCGGGTGTGGTAGGGCTATATTTAGGGTTGCGGTGAAAGAGTGAACCCGGAGGGTCCAGTTGCATGTGGGGCTGCGTAAAGGCTCCCCTGGGGAGTTCAGTTGTACCCAAAGCCTTCCTTTGGGGGCACTTCTGGATGGGCGAAAGGGGCTTGAAACGCTTTTTCTGTGGCCCGAGTTTTCAGTCTTCTGCCATGGTGGCTAGGGGTATATTTAGGGTTGCTCGTAAAGAGTGAACAAGGAGGGTCCAGTTGCATGTGGGGCTGCGTAAAGGCTCCCCTGGGGAGTTCAGTTGTACCCAAAGCCTTCCTCTGGGGGCACTTTTGGATGGGCGAATGGGACTCGTAACACATTTTCTGTGGCTCGAGCTTTTAGTCGACTGCCAGGCGTGCTGGGGTTGTATTTAGGCTTGCGGTGAAAGAGTGAACCCGGAGGGTCCAGTTGCATGTGGGGCTGCATAAAGAGTCCCCTGGGGAGTTCACTTGTACGCAAAGCCTTCCTTTGGGGGCACTTCCGAATGGGTGAATGGGGCTTGAAACGCATTTTTTGGAGCCCGAATTTTCAGTCTTCTGCCAGGCTGGCTAGGGTTATATTTAGGGTTGCTGTAAAGAGTGAACAAGGAGGGTCCAGTTGCATGTGGGGCTGCGTAAAGGCTCCCCTGGGGAGTTCAGTTGTACCCAAAGCCTTCCTTTGGGGGCACTTTTGCATGGGCGAATGGGGCTCGTAACACATTTTCTGTGGCCCGAGCTTTCAGTCGACTGCCAGGCGTGCTAGGGCTATATTTAGGCTTGCGTTGAAAGAGTGAACCCGGAGGGTCCAGTTGCATGTGGGGCTGCATAAAGGCTCCCCTGGGGAGTTCAGTTGTACCCAAAGCCTTCCTTTGGGGGCACTTCTGGATGGGCGAAATAGGCTTTTAATGCATTTTCTGGGGCCCGAGTTTTCAGTCGACTGCCAGGCGGGCCAGGGATATATTTAGGGTTGCTGTGAAAGAGCGAATACGGAGGGTCCAGTTGCATGTGGGGCTGCGTTAAGGCTCCCCTGGGGAGTTCAGTTGTACGCAAAGCCTTCCTTTGGGGGCACTTCTGGATGGGTGAATGGGGCTTGAAACGCATTTTCTGGAGCCCGAGTTTTCAGTCTTCTGCCATGGTGGCTACGGGTATAATTAGGGTTGCTCGTAAACAGTGAACAAGGAGGGTCCAGTTGCATGTGGGGCTGCATAAAGGCTCCCCTGGAGAGTTCAGTTGTACCCAAAGCCTTCCTCTGGGGGCATTTTGGATGGGTGAATTAGGCTTTTAATGCATTTTCTGGGGCACGAGTTTTCAGTCGACTGCCTTACGGGCCAGGGCTATATTTACGGTTGCTGTGAAAGAGCGAATACGGAGGGTCCAGCTGCATGTGGGGCTGCGTTAAGGCTCCCCTGGGGAGTCCAGTTGTACCCAAAGCCTTCCTTTGGGAGCACTTTTGGATGGTCCAAGGGGAATCGCCATGCCTTTTCTGAGGCCCGCTTTTTCAGTCTTCTCCCATTGCGCCGAGGACTATATTTAGGGTTGCTGTGAAAGAGTGAACCCGGAGGGTCCAGTTGCATGTGGGGCTGCATAAAGGCTCCCCTGGGGAGTTCACTTGTACCCAAAGCCTTCCTTTGGGGGCACTTTTGGATGGTCGAATGGGGCTTGTATCACGTTTTCTGGGGCCCGATTTTTCAGTCGTCTGCCATGCGGGCCAGGGCTATATTTAGGGTTGCTGTGAAAGAGCGAATACGGAGGGTCCAGTTGCATGTGGGGCTGCATAAAGGCTCCCCTGGGGAGTTCAGATGTACCCAAAGCCTTCCTTTGGGGGCAATTTTGGATGGGCGAATGGGGCTCGTAACACATTTTCTGTGGCCCGAACTTTCAGTCGACTGCCAGGCGTGCTAGGGCTATATTTAGTCTTGCGGTGAAAGAGTGAACCCGGAGGGTCCAGTTGCATGTGGGGCTGCATAAAGGCTCCCCTGGGGAGTTCAGTTGTACCCAAAGCCTTCCTCTGGGGGCACCTCTGGATGGGTGAATGGGGCTTGAAACGCATTTTCTGGAGCCCGTGTTTTCAGTTTTCTGCCATGGTCGCTAGGGGTATATTAAGGGTTGCTTGTAAACAGTGAACAAGGAGGGTCCAGTTACACGTGGGGCTGCGTAAAGGCTCCCCTGGGGAGTTCACTTGTACCCAAAGCCTTCCTCTGGGGGCACTTTTGGATGGGCGAATTAGGCTTTTAACAGTTTTTCTGGGGCCCGAGTTTTCAGTCGACTGCCAGGCGGGCCAGGGCTATATTTAGGGTTGCTGTGAAAGAGTGAATACGGAGGGTCCAGTTGCATGTGGGGCTGCGTAAAGGCTCCCCTGGGGAGTTCAGATGTACCCAAAGCCTTCCTTTGGGGGCACTTCTGGATGGGCGAATGGGGCTCGTATCACATTTTCTGTGGCCCGAGCTTTCAGTCGACTGCCAGGCGTGCTAGGGCTATATTTAGGCTTGCGGTGAAAGAGTGAACCCGGAGGGTCCAGTTGCATATGGGGCTGCATAAAGGCTCCCCTGGGAGTTCAGTTGTACCCAAAGCCTTCCTTTGGGGGCACTTCTGGATGGGCGAAAGGGGCTTGAAACGCTTTTTCTGTGGCCCGAGTTTTCAGTCTTCTGCCATGGTGGCTAGGGGTATATTTAGGGTTGCTCGTAAAGAGTGAACAAGGAGGGTCCAGTTGCATGTGGGGCTGCGTAAAGGCTCCCCTGGGGAGTTCACTTGTACCCAAAGCCTTCCTCTGGGGGCACTTTTGGATGGGCGAATGGGACTCGTAACACATTTTCTGTGGCTCGAGCTTTTAGTCGACTGCCAGGCGTGCTGGGGTTGTATTTAGGCTTGCGGTGAAAGAGTGAACCCGGAGGGTCCAGTTGCATGTGGGGCTGCATAAAGAGTCCCCTGGAAAGTTCACTTGTACGCAAAGCCTTCCTTTGGGGGCACTTCTGGATGGGTGAATGGGGCTTGAAACGCATTTTTTGGAGCCCGAATTTTCAGTCTTCTGCCAGGCTGGCTAGGGTTATATTTAGGGTTGCTGTAAAGAGTGAACAAGGAGGGTCCAGTTGCATGTGGGGCTGCGTAAAGGCTCCCCTGGGGAGTTCAGTTGTACCCAAAGCCTTCCTTTGGGGGCACTTTTGCATGGGCGAATGGGGCTCGTAACACATTTTCTGTGGCCCGAGCTTTCAGTCGACTGCCAGGCGTGCTAGGGCTATATTTAGGCTTGCGTTGAAAGAGTGAACCCGGAGGGTCCAGTTGCATGTGGGGCTGCATAAAGGCTCCCCTGGGGAGTTCACTTGTACCCAAAGCCTTCCTTTGGGGGCACTTCTTGATGGGTGAATGGGGCTTGAAACGCTTTTTCTGTGGCCCGAGTTTTCAGTCTTCTGCCATGGTGGCCAGGGGTATATTTAGGGTTGCTCGTAAACAGTGAACAAGGAGGGTCCAGTTGCATGTGGGGCTGCGTAAAGGCTCCCCTGGGGAGTTCACTTGTACCCAAAGCCTTCCTCTGGGGGCACTTCTGGATGGGCGAAATAGGCTTTTAATGCATTTTCTGGGGCCCGAGTTTTCAGTCGACTGCCAGGCGGGCCAGGGATATATTTAGGGTTGCTGTGAAAGAGCGAATACGGAGGGTCCAGTTGCATGTGGGGCTGCGTTAAGGCTCCCCTGGGGAGTTCAGTTGTACGCAAAGCCTTCCTTTGGGGGCACTTCTGGATGGGTGAATGGGGCTTGAAACGCATTTTCTGGAGCCCGTGTTTTCAGTCTTCTGCCATGGTGGCTACGGGTATAATTAGGGTTGCTCGTAAACAGTGAACAAGGAGGGTCCAGTTGCATGTGGGGCTGCATAAAGGCTCCCCTGGAGAGTTCAGTTGTACCCAAAGCCTTCCTCTGGGGGCATTTTGGATGTGCGAATTAGGCTTTTAATGCATTTTCTGGGGCACGAGTTTTCAGTCGACTGCCTTACGGGCCAGGGCTATATTTACGGTTGCTGTGAAAGAGCGAATACGGAGGGTCCAGCTGCATGTGGGGCTGCGTTAAGGCTCCCCTGGGGAGTCCAGTTGTACCCAAAGCCTTCCTTTGGGAGCACTTTTGGATGGTCCAAGGGGAATCGCAATGCCTTTTCTGAGGCCCGCTTTTTCAGTCTTCTCCCATTGCGCCAAGGACTATATTTAGGGTTGCTGTGAAAGAGTGAACCCGGAGGGTCCAGTTGCGTATGGGCCTGCATAAAGGCTCCCCTGGGGAGTTCACTTGTACCCAAAGCCTTCCTTTGGGGGCACTTTTGGATGGTCGAATGGGGCTTGTATCACGTTTTCTGGGGCCCAATTTTTCAGTCGTCTGCCATGCGGGCCAGGGCTATATTTAGGGTTGCTGTGAAAGAGCGAATACGGAGGGTCCAGTTGCATGTGGGGCTGCATAAAGGCTCCCCTGGGGAGTTCAGATGTACCCAAAGCCTTCCTTTGGGGGCACTTTTGGATGGGCGAATGGGGCTCGTAACACATTTTCTGTGGCCCGAACTTTCAGTCGACTGCCAGGCGTGCTAGGGCTATATTTAGGCTTGCGGTGAAAGAGTGAACCCGGAGGGTCCAGTTGCATGTGGGGCTGCATAAAGGCTCCCCTGGGGAGTTCAGTTGTACCCAAAGCCTTCCTCTGGGGGCACCTCTGGATGGGTGAATGGGGCTTGAAACGCATTTTCTGGAGCCCGTGTTTTCAGTTTTCTGCCATGGTCGCTAGGGGTATATTAAGGGTTGCTTGTAAACAGTGAACAAGGAGGGTCCAGTTACACGTGGGGCTGCGTAAAGGCTCCCCTGGGGAGTTCACTTGTACCCAAAGCCTTCCTCTGGGGGCACTTTTGGATGGGCGAATTAGGCTTTTAACAGTTTTTCTGGGGCCCGAGTTTTCAGTCGACTGCCAGGCGGGCCAGGGCTATATTTAGGCTTGCGGTGAAAGAGTGAACCCGGAGGGTCCAGTTGCATGTGGGGCTGCATAAAGGCTCCCCTGGGGAGTTCAGATGTACCCAAAGCCTTCCTTTGGGGGCACTTCTGGATGGGCGAATGGGGCTCGTATCACATTTTCTGTGGCCCGAGCTTTCAGTCGACTGCCAGGCGTGCTAGGGCTATATTTAGGCTTGCGGTGAAAGAGTGAACCCGGAGGGTCCAGTTGCATATGGGGCTGCATAAAGGCTCCCCTGGGGAGTTCACTTGTACCCAAAGCCTTCCTTTCGGGGCACTTCTGGATGGGCGAAAGGGGCTTGAAACGCTTTTTCTGTGGCCCGAGTTTTCAGTCTTCTGCCATGCTGGCTAGGGTTATATTTAGGGTTGCTGTAAAGAGCGAACACGGAGGGTCCAGTTGCATGTGGGGCTGCGTAAAGGCTCCCCTGGGGAGTTCAGATGTACCCAAAGCCTTCCTTTGGGGGCAATTCTGGATGGGCGAATGGGGCTCGTAACACATTTTCTGTGGCCCGAGTTTTCAGTCTTCTGCCATGCTGGCTAGGGTTATATTTAGGGTTGCTCGTAAAGAGTGAACAAGGAGGGTCCAGTTGCATGTGGGGCTGCGTAAAGGCTCCCCTGGGGAGTTCAGTTGTACCCAAAGCCTTCCTCTTGGGGCACTTCTGGATGGGCGAATGGGGCTCGTAACACATTTTCTCTGGCCCGAGCTTTCAGTCGACTGCCAGGCGTGCTAGGGCTATATTTAGGGTTGCTCTGAAAGAGTGAATACGGAGGGTCCAGTTGCATGTGGGGCTGCATAAAGGCTCCCCTGGGGAGTTCAGCTGTACCAAAAGCCTTCCTTTGGGGGCACTTCTGGATGGGCAAATGGGGTTTGTAACACATTTTCTGTGGCCCAAGCTTTCAGTCGACTGCCAGGCGTGCTAGGGCTATATTTAGGCTTGCGGTGAAAGAGTGAACCCGGAGGGTCCAGTTGTATGTGGGGCTGCATAAAGGCTCCCCTGGAGAGTTCAGTTGTACCCAAAGCCTTCCTCTGGGGGCACTTTTGGATGTGCGAATTAGGCTTTTAATGCATTTTCTGGGGCACGAGTTTTCAGTCGACTGCCATACGGGCCAGGGCTATATTTAGGGTTGCTCTGACAGAGCGAGTACGGAGGGTCCAGTTGCATGTGGGGCTGCGTTAAGGCTCCCCTGGGGAGTCCAGTTGTACCCAAAGCCTTCCTTTGGGAGCACTTTTGGATGGTCCAAGGGGAATCGCAATGCGTTTTCTGAGGCCCGCTTTTTCAGTCTTCTCCCATTGCGCCGAGGGCTATATTTAGGCTTGCGGTGAAAGAGTGAACCCGGAGGGTCCAGTTGCATGTGGGGCTGCATAAAGGCTCCCCTGGGGAGTTCACTTGTACGCAAAACCTTCCTTTGGGGGCACTTCTGGATGGGTGAATAGGGCTTGAAACGCTTTTTCTGTGGCCCGAGTTTTCAGTTTTCTGCCATGCTGGCTAGGGTTATATTTAGGGTTGCTTGTAAAAAGCGAACACGGGGGGTCCAGTTGCGTATGGGCCTGCATAAAGGCTCCCCTGGGGAGTTCACTTGTACCCAAAGCCTTCCTTTGGGGGCACTTCTGGATGGGCGAATGGGGCTTGTAGCATGTTTTCTGTTGCCCGAGTTTTCAGTCTTCTGCCATGCTGGCTAGGGTTATATTTAGGGTTGCTGTAAAGAGCGAACACGGAGGGTCCAGTTGCATGTGGGGCTGCGTAAAGGCTCCCCTGGGGTGTTCAGATGTACCCAAAGCCTTCCTTTGGGGGCACTTCTGGATGGGCGAATGGGGCTCGTAACACATTTTCTGTGGCCCGAGCTTTCAGTCGACTGCCAGGCGTGCTAGGGCTATATTTAGGCTTGCGGTGAAAGAGTGAACCCGGAGGGTCCAGTTGCATGTGGGGCTGCATAAAGGCTCCCCTGGGGAGTTCACTTGTACGCAAAGCCTTCCTTTGGGGGCACTTCTGGATGGGTGAATGGGGCTTGAAACGCTTTTTCTGGAGCCCGAGTTTTCAGTCTTCTGCCATGGTGGCTAGGGGTATATTTAGGGTTGCTCGTAAACAGTGAACAAGGAGGGTCCAGTTGCATGTGGGGCTGCGTAAAGGCTCCCCTGGAGAGTTCAGTTGTACCCAAAGCCTTCCTCTGGGGGCACTTTTGGATGGGCGAGTTAGGCTTTTAATGCATTTTCTGGGGCCCGAGTTTTCAGTCGACTGCCAGGCGGGCTAGGGCTATTATTAGGGTTGCTGTGAAAGAGCGAATACGGAGGGTCCAGTTGCATGTGGGGCTGCGTTAAGGCTCCCCTGGGGAGTCCAGTTGTACCCAAAGCCTTCCTTTGGGGGCACTTTTGGATGGGCGAATTAGGCTTTTAATGCATTTTCTGGGGCCCGAGTTTTCAGTCGAGTGCAAGGCAGACCAGGGCTATATTTAGGGTTGCTGTGAAAGAGTGAACCCGGAGGGTCCAGTTGCATGTGGGGCTGCATAAAGGCTCCCCTGGGGAGTTCACTTGTACGCAAAGCCTTCCTTTGGGAGCACTTTTGGATGGTCCAAGGGGAATCGCAATGCGTTTTCTGAGGCCCGCTTTTTCAGTCTTCTCCCATTGCGCCGAGGGTTCTATTTAGGGTTGCTGTAAAGAGCGAACACGGAGGGTCCAGTTGCATGTGGGGCTGCGTAAAGGCTCCCCTGGGTGTTCAGATGTACCCAAAGCCTTCCTTTGGGGGCACTTCTGGATGGGCGAATGGGGCTCGTAACACATTTTCTGTGGCCCGAGCTTTCAGTCGACTGCCGGGCGTGGTAGGGCTATATTTAGGCTTGCGGTGAAAGAGTGAACCCGGAGGGTCCAGTTGCATGTGGGGCTGCATAAAGGCTCCCCTGGGGAGTTCACTTGTACCCAAAGCCTTCCTTTGGGGGCACTTCTGGATGGGTGAATGGGGCTTGAAACGCTTTTTCTGTGGCCCGAGTTTTCAGTTTTCTGCCATGCTGGCTAGTGTTATATTTAGGGTTGCTTGTAAACAGCGAACACGGGGGGTCCAGTTGCATGTGGGGCTGCGTAAAGGCTCACCTGGGGAGTTCAGATGTACCCAAAGCCTTCCTTTGGGGGCACTTCTGGATGGGCGAATGGGGCTCGTATCACATTTTCTGTGGCCCGAGCTTTCAGTCGACTGCCAGGCGTGCTAGGGCTATATTTAGGCTTGCGGTGAAAGAGTGAACCCGGAGGGTCCAGTTGCATATGGGGCTGCATAAAGGCTCCCCTGGGGAGTTCACTTGTACCCAAAGCCTTCCTTTCGGGGCACTTCTGGATGGGCGAAAGGGGCTTGAAACGCTTTTTCTGTGGCCCGAGTTTTCAGTCTTCTGCCATGCTGGCTAGGGTTATATTTAGGGTTGCTGTAAAGAGCGAACACGGAGGGTCCAGTTGCATGTGGGGCTGCGTAAAGGCTCCCCTGGGGAGTTCAGATGTACCCAAAGCCTTCCTTTGGGGGCAATTCTGGATGGGCGAATGGGGCTCGTAACACATTTTCTGTGGCCCGAGTTTTCAGTCTTCTGCCATGCTGGCTAGGGTTATATTTAGGGTTGCTCGTAAAGAGTGAACAAGGAGGGTCCAGTTGCATGTGGGGCTGCGTAAAGGCTCCCCTGGGGAGTTCAGTTGTACCCAAAGCCTTCCTCTTGGGGCACTTCTGGATGGGCGAATGGGGCTCGTAACACATTTTCTCTGGCCCGAGCTTTCAGTCGACTGCCAGGCGTGCTAGGGCTATATTTAGGGTTGCTCTGAAAGAGTGAATACGGAGGGTCCAGTTGCATGTGGGGCTGCATAAAGGCTCCCCTGGGGAGTTCAGCTGTACCAAAAGCCTTCCTTTGGGGGCACTTCTGGATGGGCAAATGGGGTTTGTAACACATTTTCTGTGGCCCAAGCTTTCAGTCGACTGCCAGGCGTGCTAGGGCTATATTTAGGCTTGCGGTGAAAGAGTGAACCCGGAGGGTCCAGTTGTATGTGGGGCTGCATAAAGGCTCCCCTGGAGAGTTCAGTTGTACCCAAAGCCTTCCTCTGGGGGCACTTTTGGATGTGCGAATTAGGCTTTTAATGCATTTTCTGGGGCACGAGTTTTCAGTCGACTGCCATACGGGCCAGGGCTATATTTAGGGTTGCTCTGACAGAGCGAGTACGGAGGGTCCAGTTGCATGTGGGGCTGCGTTAAGGCTCCCCTGGGGAGTCCAGTTGTACCCAAAGCCTTCCTTTGGGAGCACTTTTGGATGGTCCAAGGGGAATCGCAATGCGTTTTCTGAGGCCCGCTTTTTCAGTCTTCTCCCATTGCGCCGAGGGCTATATTTAGGCTTGCGGTGAAAGAGTGAACCCGGAGGGTCCAGTTGCATGTGGGGCTGCATAAAGGCTCCCCTGGGGAGTTCACTTGTACGCAAAACCTTCCTTTGGGGGCACTTCTGGATGGGTGAATAGGGCTTGAAACGCTTTTTCTGTGGCCCGAGTTTTCAGTTTTCTGCCATGCTGGCTAGGGTTATATTTAGGGTTGCTTGTAAAAAGCGAACACGGGGGGTCCAGTTGCGTATGGGCCTGCATAAAGGCTCCCCTGGGGAGTTCACTTGTACCCAAAGCCTTCCTTTGGGGGCACTTCTGGATGGGTGAATGGGGCTTGTAGCATGTTTTCTGTTGCCCGAGTTTTCAGTCTTCTGCCATGCTGGCTAGGGTTATATTTAGGGTTGCTGTAAAGAGCGAACACGGAGGGTCCAGTTGCATGTGGGGCTGCGTAAAGGCTCCCCTGGGGTGTTCAGATGTACCCAAAGCCTTCCTTTGGGGGCACTTCTGGATGGGCGAATGGGGCTCGTAACACATTTTCTGTGGCCCGAGCTTTCAGTCGACTGCCAGGCGTGCTAGGGCTATATTTAGGCTTGCGGTGAAAGAGTGAACCCGGAGGGTCCAGTTGCATGTGGGGCTGCATAAAGGCTCCCCTGGGGAGTTCACTTGTACGCAAAGCCTTCCTTTGGGGGCACTTCTGGATGGGTGAATGGGGCTTGAAACGCTTTTTCTGGAGCCCGAGTTTTCAGTCTTCTGCCATGGTGGCTAGGGGTATATTTAGGGTTGCTCGTAAACAGTGAACAAGGAGGGTCCAGTTGCATGTGGGGCTGCGTAAAGGCTCCCCTGGAGAGTTCAGTTGTACCCAAAGCCTTCCTCTGGGGGCACTTTTGGATGGGCTAGTTAGGCTTTTAATGCATTTTCTGGGGCCCGAGTTTTCAGTCGACTGCCAGGCGGGCTAGGGCTATTATTAGGGTTGCTGTGAAAGAGCGAATACGGAGGGTCCAGTTGCATGTGGGGCTGCGTTAAGGCTCCCCTGGGGAGTCCAGTTGTACCCAAAGCCTTCCTTTGGGGGCACTTTTGGATGGGCGAATTAGGCTTTTAATGCATTTTCTGGGGCCCGAGTTTTCAGTCGAGTGCAAGGCAGGCCAGGGCTATATTTAGGGTTGCTGTGAAAGAGTGAACCCGGAGGGTCCAGTTGCATGTGGGGCTGCATAAAGGCTCCCCTGGGGAGTTCACTTGTACGCAAAGCCTTCCTTTGGGAGCACTTTTGGATGGTCCAAGGGGAATCGCAATGCGTTTTCTGAGGCCCGCTTTTTCAGTCTTCTCCCATTGCGCCGAGGGTTCTATTTAGGGTTGCTGTAAAGAGCGAACACGGAGGGTCCAGTTGCATGTGGGGCTGCGTAAAGGCTCCCCTGGGTGTTCAGATGTACCCAAAGCCTTCCTTTGGGGGCACTTCTGGATGGGCGAATGGGGCTCGTAACACATTTTCTGTGGCCCGAGCTTTCAGTCGACTGCCGGGCGTGGTAGGGCTATATTTAGGGTTGCGGTGAAAGAGTGAACCCGGAGGGTCCAGTTGCATGTGGGGCTGCATAAAGGCTCCCCTGGGGAGTTCACTTGTTCCGAAAGCCTTCCTTTGGGGGCACTTCTGGATGGGTGAATGGGGCTTGAAACGCTTTTTCTGTGGCCCGAGTTTTCAGTTTTCTGCCATGCTGGCTAGTGTTATATTTAGGGTTGCTTGTAAACAGCGAACACGGGGGGTCCAGTTGCATGTGGGGCTGCGTAAAGGCTCACCTGGGGAGTTCAGATGTACCCAAAGCCTTCCTTTGGGGGCACTTCTGGATGGGCGAATGGGGTTCGTAACACATTTTCTGTGGCCCAAGCTTTCAGTCGACTGCCAGGCGTGCTAGGGCTATATTTAGGCTTGCGGTGAAAGAGTGAACCCGGAGGGTCCAGTTGTATGTGGGGCTGCATAAAGGCTCCCCTGGAGAGTTCAGTTGTACCCAAAGCCTTCCTCTGGGGGCACTTTTGGATGGGCGAATTAGGCTTTTAATGCATTTTCTGGGGCACGAGTTTTCAGTCGACTGCCATACGGGCCAGGGCTATATTTAGGGTTGCTCTGACAGAGCGAGTACGGAGGGTCCAGTTGCATGTGGGGCTGCGTTAAGGCTCCCCTGGGGAGTCCAGTTGTACCCAAAGCCTTCCTTTGGGAGCACTTTTGGATGGTCCAAGGGGAATCGCAATGCGTTTTCTGAGGCCCGCTTTTTCAGTCTTCTCCCATTGCGCCGAGGGCTATATATAGGCTTGCGGTGAAAGAGTGAACCCGGAGGGTCCAGTTGCATGTGGGGCTGCATAAAGGCTCCCCTGGGGAGTTCACTTGTACGCAAAACCTTCCTTTGGGGGCACTTCTGGATGGGTGAATGGGGCTTGAAACGCTTTTTCTGGAGCCCGAGTTTTCAGTCTTCTGCCATGGTGGCTAGGGGTATATTTAGGGTTGCTCGTAAACAGTGAACAAGGAGGGTCCAGTTGCATGTGGGGCTGCGTAAAGGCTCCCCTGGAGAGTTCAGTTGTACCCAAAGCCTTCCTCTGGGGGCACTATTGGATGGGCGAGTTAGGCTTTTAATGCATTTTCTGGGGCCCGAGTTTTCAGTCGACTGCCAGGCGGGCTAGGGCTATTATTAGGGTTGCTGTGAAAGAGCGAATACGGAGGGTCCAGTTGCATGTGGAGCTGCGTTAAGGCTCCCCTGGGGAGTCCAGTTGTACCCAAAGCCTTCCTTTGGGGGCACTTTTGGATGGGCGAATTAGGCTTTTAATGCATTTTCTGGGGCCCGAGTTTTCAGTCGAGTGCCAGGCGGGCCAGGGCTATATTTAGGGTTGCTGTGAAAGAGTGAACCCGGAGGGTCCAGTTGCATGTGGGGCTGCATAAAGGCTCCCCTGGGGAGTTCACTTGTACCCAAAGCCTTCCTTTGGGACCACTTTTGGATGGTCCAAGGGGAATCGCAATGCGTTTTCTGAGGCCAGCTTTTTCAGTCTTCTCCCTTTGCGCCGAGGGTTATATTTAGGGTTGCTGTAAAGAGCGAACACGGAGGGTCCAGTTGCATGTGGGGCTGCGTAAAGGCTCCCCTGGGTGTTCAGATGTACCCAAAGCCTTCCTTTGGGGGCACTTCTGGATGGGCGAATGGGGCTCGTAACACATTTTCTGTGGCCCGAGCTTTCAGTCGACTGCCGGGCGTGGTAGGGCTATATTTAGGGTTGCTGTGAAAGAGTGAACCCGGAGGGTCCAGTTGCATGTGGGGCTGCATAAAGGCTCCCCTGGGGAGTTCACTTGTACCCAAAGCCTTCCTTTGGGGGCACTTTTGGATGGTCGAATGGGGCTTGTAGCACGTTTTCTGTGGCCCGAGTTTTCAGTCTTCTGCCATGCTGGCTAGGGTTATATTTAGTGTTGCTGTAAAGAGCGAACACGGAGGGTCCAGTTGCATGTGGGGCTGCGTAAAGGCTTCCCTGGGAGTTCAGTTGTACCCAAAGCCTTCCTTTGGGGGCACTTTTGGATGGGTAAATGGGGCTCGTAACACATTTTCTGTGGCCCGATCTTTCAGTCGACTGCCAGGCGTGCTAGGGCTATATTTAGGCTTGCGGTGAAAGAGTGAACCCGGAGGGTCCAGTTGCATGTGGGGCTGCATAAAGGCTCCCCTGGGGAGTTCAGTTGTACCCAAAGCCTTCCTTTGGGGGCACTTCTGGATGGGCGAAAGGGGCTTGAAACGCTTTTTCTGTGGCCCGAGTTTTCAGTCTTCTGCCATGGTGGCTAGGGGTATATTTAGGGTTGCTCGTAAAGAGTGAACAAGGAGGGTCCAGTTGCATGTGGGGCTGCATAAAGAGTCCCCTGGGGAGTTCACTTGTACGCAAAGCCTTCCTTTGGGGGCACTTCTGGATGGGTGAATGGGGCTTGAAACGCATTTTCTGGAGCCCGAATTTTCAGTCTTCTGCCAGGCTGGCTAGGGTTATATTTAGGGTTGCTGTAAAGAGCGAACAAGGAGGGTCCAGTTGCATGTGGGGCAGCGTAAAGGCTCCCCTGGGGAGTTCAGATGTACCCAAAGCCTTCCTTTGGGGGCACTTTTGGATGGGCGAATGGGGCTCGTAACACATTTTCTGTGGCCCGAGCTTTCAGTCGACTGCCAGACGTGCTAGGGCTATATTTAGTGTTGCTCTGAAAGAGTGAACCCGGAGGGTCCAGTTGCATGTGGGGCTGCGTAAAGGCTCCCCTGGAGAGTTCAGTTGTACCCAAAGCCTTCCTCTGGGGGCACTTTTGATGGGTGAATTAGGCTTTTAATGCATTTTCTGGGGCACGAGTTTTCAGTCGACTGCCTTACGGGCCAGGGCTATATTTACGGTTGCTGTGAAATAGCGAATACGGAGGGTCCAGCTGCATGTGGGGCTGCGTTAAGGCTCCCCTGGGGAGTCCAGTTGTACCCAAAGCCTTCCTTTGGGAGCACTTTTGGATGGTCCAAGGGGAATCGCAATGCGTTTTCTGAGGCCCGCTTTTTCAGTCTTCTCCATTGCGCCGAGGACTATATTTAGGGTTGCTGTGAAAGAGTGAACCCGGAGGGTCCAGTTGCATGTGGGGCTGCATAAAGGCTCCCCTGGGGAGTTCACTTGTACCCAAAGCCTTCCTTTGGGGCACTTCTGGATGGGTGAATGGGGCTTGAAACGCATTTTCTGGAGCCCGAGTTTTCAGTTTTCTGCCATGCTGGCTAGTGTTATATTTAGGGTTACTTGTAAACAGCGAACACAGGGGGTCCAGTTGCGTATGGGCCTGCAAAAAGGCTCCCCTGGGGAGTTCAGTTGTACCCAAAGCCTTCCTTTGGGGGCACTTTTGGATGGTCGAATGGGGCTTGTATCACGTTTTTCTGGGGCCCGATTTTTCAGTCGTCTGCCATGCGGGCCAGGGCTATATTTAGGGTTGCTTTTAAGAGCGAATACGGAGGGTCCAGTTGCATGTGGGGCTGCATAAAGGCTCCCCTGGGGAGTTCACTTGTACCCAAAGCCTTCCTTTGGGGGCACTTTTGGCTGGGTGAATGGGGCTTGAAACTCTTTTTCTGTGGCCCGAGTTTTCAGTTTTCTGCCATGCTGGCTAGTGTTATATTTAGGGTTGCTTGTAAACAGCGAACACGGGGGGTCCAGTTGCGTATGGGCCTGCATAAAGAGTCCCCTGGGGAGTTCACTTGTACGCAAAGCCTTCCTTTGGGGGCACTTTTGGATGGTCGAATGGGGCTTGTAGCACGTTTTCTGTGGCCCGAGTTTTCAGCATTCTGCCATGCTGGCTAGGGTTATATTTAGGGTTGCTGTAAAGAGCAAACACGGAGGGTCCAGTTGCATGTGGGGCTGCGTAAGGCTCCTCTGGGGAGTTCAGATGTACCCAAAGCCTTCCTTTGGAGGCACTTTTGGATGGTCGAATGGGGCTTGTAGCATGTTTTCTGTTGCCCGAGTTTTCAGTCTTCTGCCATGCTGGCTAGGGCTATATTTAGGCTTGCGTTGAAAGAGTGAACCTGGAGGGTCCAGTTGCATGTTGGGGCTGCATAAAGGCTCCCCTGGGGAGTTCACTTGTACCCAAAGCCTTCCTTTGGGGGCACTTCTGGATGGGTGAATGGGGCTTGAAACGCATTTTCTGGAGCCCGAGTTTTCAGTCGACTGCCAGGCGGGCCAGGGCTATATT
Source organism: Anas acuta (assembly GCF_963932015.1). NCBI lineage: Eukaryota > Metazoa > Chordata > Aves > Anseriformes > Anatidae > Anas > Anas acuta. The sequence goes on from NW_027076139.1 coordinate 75,840, forward strand.
TAGGGTTGCTGTGAAAGAGTGAACCCGGAGGGTCCAGTTGCATGTGGGGCTGCATAAAGGCTCCCCTGGGGAGTTCACTTGTACCCAAAGCCTTCCTTTGGGGCACTTTTGGATGGTCGAATGGGGCTTGTAGCACGTTTTCTGGGGCCAGATTTTTTAGTCGTCTGCCATGCGGGCCAGGGATATATTTAGGGTTGCTGTGAAAGAGCGAATACGGAGGGTCCAGTTGCATGTGGGGCTGCATAAAGGCTCACCTGGGGAGTTCACTTGTACGCAAAGCCTTCCTTTGGGGGCAGTTTTGGATGGGCGAAAGGGGCTTGAAACGCTTTTTCTGTGGCCTGAGTTTTCAGTCTTCTGCCATGCTGGCTAGGGTTATATTTAGGGTTGCTGTAAAGAGCGAACACAGAGGGTCCAGT